>NW_012291140.1:0-3557 GCF_000151885.1 Dipodomys ordii | reverse complement strand
ATCATTCTCGTTCTGCTTCTGCTTCTTCTGCTTGTTCTGTTTCTTCTGCTTCTGCTTTTCCAGCTTCTGCTGCTTCTGCTTGTCCTTCTGCTTCAGGTTCTCCTTCTGGTTCTTGGTCTTCTTCTGTTTCTTCTGCTTCTGCTTCTCCTGCTACTGCTTCTTCTGCTTCTCTTTCTGCTTCTCCTTCTGCTTCTCCTTCTGCTCCTTCTCCTTCTTCTGTGTCTTCTTCTTCTTCTTCTGCTTCTCCCGCTTCTGCTTCTTCTGCTTCTCCTACTTGTCCTTCTCCTTCTGCTTCTCCTTCTCCTTCTTCTGCTTCTCTTTCCCCTTCTGCTTCTGATTCTTCTGATTCTCCAACTTCTCCTTCTTCTTCTCCATCTGTTTCTGCTTCTCTTTCTGCTTCTGCATCTCCTTCTGCTTCACCTTCTGCTGCTCCTTCTCCTTCTTCTGTTTCTCACACTGCTTCTGCTTCTTATGCTTCTTCTTTTTCTTCTGTTTCTGCTTCTCCTGCTTCTGCTTCTTATGCTTCTACTGCTTCTTCTTCTTCTTCTTCTTCTTCTTTTGCTTCTTCTGCTTCTGCTTCTCTTTCTGCTTCTGATTCTCCTGCTTGTTTTTCTGCTTCTTCTGCTGCTTCTCCTACTGCTGGTTCTTCTACTTCTTCTTCTGCTTCTCTTTTAGCTTCTCCTTCTGCTTCTGCTCTGCTTCTTCTGTTTCTCCTGCCTGAATTTCTGGTTCTACTTCTTCTTCTGCTTCTCCTTCTGCTTCTGCTTCTGCTTCTACTTCTGCTTCTGTTTCAGCTTCTTCTGCTTCTTCTCTTTCGGCTTCTCCTGCTTCTTTTTCTTGTGCTTCTCCTGCTTCTCTTTCTGCTTCTCATTCCGCTTCTACTTCTCCTTCTGCTTCTCCTCCTTCTCCTTCTCCTACTTCTGCTTCTCCTTCAGCTTCTGCTTTTTCTGTTTCTCCTGCTTCTCCTTCTGCATCTCCTTCTGCTTGTGCTTGTCCTTATGCTTCTTCTTCTGCTTCTGCTTCTCCTTCTCCTTCTCCTTCTTTTGCTTCTCCTTTTGCTTCTGCTTCTTCTGCTTTTCCTTCTTCTCCTTCTGCTTCTGCTTCTTCTGCTTCTCATTCTTCATCTTCTTCTGCTTCTCTTTCTCCTTCTTCTGCTTCTCCTTCTGATTCTCCTTCTGCTTCTTCTTCATCTGCTTTACCTGCTTCACTTTCTGCTTCTCCTTCTGCTTCTCCTTCTGTTTCTCCTTCTCCTTCTTGTTCTTCTGCTTCTCGTACTGCTTCTGCTACAACTGCTACTGCTTCTATTTCTTCTGCTTCTCCTTCTGCTTTTGATTCACTTTCTGCTTCTGTTTCTCCTTCTGCTTCTCATTCTGCTTCTCCAGATTCTGCTTCTTTTGCTTCTCCAGCTTCTCCTTCTGCTTCAGGTTCTGCTTCTGCTTCTTCGGATTCTTATGCTTCTGCTTCTCCTGCTTCTGCTTCTTCTGCTTCCCCTCCTTCTCTTTCTGCTTCTCCTTCTGTTTCTGCTTCTCCTTCTGCTTCTGCTTCTTGTCCTTCTCCTGTTTCTTCTGCTTCTGCTTCTGCTTCTCCTGTCTCTGCATCTCCTGCTTCTCCTTCTGCTGCTCTTTCTGCTTCTCCTGCTGCTTTATCTTCTCCTGCTCCTTCTTCTGCTTCTCTTTCTGCTTCTCCTTCTGTTTCTCCTTCTCCTTCTCGTTCTTCTGCTTCTCCTTCTGCTTCTGCATCTTCTGCTTCTTCTGCTACTGCCTCTGCTTCTTCTGTTTCTTCTGTTCTCCTTCTGCTTCTCCTTCTGCTTTTGCTTCTCTTTCTGCTTCTGCTTCTCCTTCTGCTTCTCCAGATTCTGCTTCTTCTGCTTCTCCTGCTTCTCCTTCTGCTTCAGGTTCTGCTCCTGCTTCTTCGGCTTCTTCTGCTTCTGCTTCTCCTGTGCTGCTTCTTCTGCTTCTCCTGCTTCTCTTTCTGCTTTTCCTTCTGTTTCTGCTGCTCCTTCTGCTTATGCTTCTTCTCCTTCTTCTGTTTCTTCTGCTTCTGCTTCTCCTGCTTTTGCTTCTCCTGCTTCTCGTTCTGCTTCTCTTACTGCTTCTCTTTCTGATTCTCCTTCTCCTTCTTCTGCTTCTCCTTCTGCTTCTCCTTCTAGTTCTGTTTAATTACTCCTTCTGCTTCTCATTCTGCTTCTGCGTCTTCTGTTTCTTCTGCTTCTCCTGCTTCTGCTTCTCCTGCTTCTCCTACTTCTCGTGCTGCTTTTCCTTCTGCGTCTCTTTCTGCTTCTGCTTATCCTTTTGCATCTCCTACTCCTAATCCTTCTCTCTCGCCTTCTCCGACTTCTTTTTCTTCTGCTTCTCTTGCTGCTTCTGCTTCTGCTTATTCTACTATTACTGTTTCTTCTGCTTCTGCTTCAGATTGTGCTTCTTCTGTTTCTCCTTCTGCTTCAGATTCTGCTTCTGCTTCTTCGGCTTCTCCTGTTTCTTCTGCTTCTGCTTCTCCTGTTTCTTCTGCTTCTCCTGCTTCTCTTTCTGCTTCTCCTTCTTCTTCTGCTTCTCCTTCTGCTTCTGCTCTTCTCCTTCTTCTGTTTCTTTTGCTTCTGTTTCTTCTGCTTCTTCTTCTGTTTCTTCTGATTCTACTTCTGCTTCTCCTTCTTCTCCTCTTTCTGCTTCTACTTCTGCTTCTTCTGATTCTCCTGCTTCTCCTTCTTGTTCTCCTTCTGTTTCTGCTTCTCTTTCTGCTTCTGCTTCTCCTTCTGCTGCTCCTTCTCCTTCTCCTTCTTCTGCTTCTCCCACTGCTTCTGCTTCTGCTTCTTTTTCTTCTGCTTCTGCTTCTCCTGCTTCTGCTTCTTCTGCTTCTACTGCTTCTCTTTATGCTTCTCCTTATGCTTCTTCTTCTTCTTCTTCTTCTTCTTCTTCTTCTTCTTCTTCTTCTTCTTCTTCTTCTTCTTCTTCTTCTCTTTCTTCTGCTTCTGCTTTTCCTGCTTCTTCTGCTTCTACTGCTTCTCTTTCTGCTTCTCATTCTGCTTCTGCTTCTCCTTATGCTTTTCCTATTGATTCTGCTGCCCTTCCCTCTCCATCTCCTACTTCTGCTTCTCGTTCTGCTTCTGCTTCTTCTGCTTCTCCTGCTTCTCCTTCTGCATCGTCTTCTGCTTCTCCTTCTGCTTCTGCTTCTCCTTCTTCTTCTTCTCCTTCTGATTCTCCTTCTGCTTTTCCTTCTGCTGCTCCTTCTCCTTCTTCTGCTTCTCCCTCTGATTCTTCTTCTTATGGTTATTCTTTTTCTTCTGCTTCTGCTTCTCCTGCTTCTGCTTCTTCTGCTTCTAATTCTTCTCCTTATGCTTCTCCTTCTTCTTCTTCTTCTTCTTCTTCTTCTTCTTCTCCTTCTTCTTCTTCTTCTTCTTCTTCTTCTTCTTCTTCTTCTTCTTTTCTTCTTCTTCTTCTTCTTCTTTTTCTTCTTCTTCTTCTTCTTCTTCTTCTTCTTCTTCTTCTTCTTCTTCTTCTTCTTCTTCTTCAATCTTCTTCTCTTTATTCTGCTTCTTCTTTTCCTGCTCTTCTGCTCCACTC
>NW_012291139.1:0-1664 GCF_000151885.1 Dipodomys ordii | reverse complement strand
GCTGCTTCTTCTGCTTCTGTTTCTCCTTCTGCTTCTCCTTCTGCTTCTTCTGCTTCTGCTTCTCCTTCTGCTTCTTCTGCTTCTCCTTCTGATTCTCCTTCTGCTTGTCCTTCTGTTTCTCCTTCTCCTTCTCGTTCTTCTGCTTTTCTTTCTGCTTCTCCTTCTGCTTCTGCTGCAACTGCTACTGCTTCTTCTGTTTCTTCTGCGTCTCCTTCTGTTTTGATTCTCTTTCAGCTTCTGCTTCTCCTTCAGCTTCTCATTCAGCTTCTCCAGATTCTGCTTCTTCTGCTTCTCCTGCTTCCGCTTTTGCTTCAGGTTTTGCTTCTGCTTCTTCGGATTCTTATGCTTCTGCTTCTCCTGCTTCTGCTTCTTCTGCTTCCCCTCCTCTTTCTGCTTCTCCTTGTGTTTCTGCTTCTCTTCTGCTTCTGCTTCTAGTCCTTCTCCTGTTTCTTCTGCTTCTCCTGCTTATGTTTCTTCTGCTTTTCCTGCTTCTCTTTCTGCTTCTCCTTCTGCTTTTCCTTCTCGTTCTGCTTCTGCTCCTTCTCCTTCTTCTGTTTCTTCTTCTTCTGCTTCTACCGCTTCTGCTTCTTCTGCTTCTCCTGCTTCTCGTTCTGCTTCTCTTCGTCGAGCATTCTCTTTCTACTTCTTCTCTTTCTACTTCTGCTTCTGCTTCTTCTGCTTCTGCTTCTTCTACTTCTTCTCTCCTTCTGCTTCTGCTTCTTCTGCTTCTCCTTCTGCATCTCCTTCTGCTTGTGCTTTTCGTCTGCTTCTTCTTCTGCTTCTGCTTCTCCTGCTTCTGCTTCTCCTGCTTCTCGTTGTGCTTCTCTTTCTGCTTCTCTTTCTGCTTCTCCTTCTCCTTCTTCTGCTTCTCCTTCTGCTTCTGCTTCTCCTTTTGCTTCTGCTTCAATTTCTCCTTCTGCTTCTCATTCTGCTTCTGCGTCTTCTGTTTCTTCTGCTTCTCCTGCTTCTGCTTCTCCTCCTTCTCCTACTTCTCGTGCTGCTTCTCTTTCTGCTTCTCTTTCTGCTTCTTCTTCTCCTTCTTCTGCTTCTCCTTCTGCTTCTGCTTCTCCTTCTTCTTCTGCTTCTGCTTCAATTTCTTTTTCTGCTTCTCATTCTGCTTCTGCGTCTTCTGTTTCTTCTGCTTCTCCTGCTTCTGCTTCTCCTGCTTCTCCTACTTCTCGTGCTGCTTCTCCTTCTGCGTCTCTTTCTACTTCTGCTTAAACTTTTGCTTCTCCTACTCCTAATCCTTCTCTTTCGCCTTCTCCTTCTCCTTCTTCTGCTTCTCCTGCTTCTCCTTCTGCATCTTCTTCTGCTTCCTCTTCTCCTTCTGCTGCTTCTTCTGCTTCTGCTTCTCCTTCTTCTGCCTCTTCCTCTGATTCTGCTTCTTATGCTTATTCTTTTTCTTCTGCTTCTGCTTCTCCTGCTTCTGCTTCTTCTGCTTCTACTGCTTCTCCTTCTCCTTCTTCTTCTCCTTCTCCTTCTCCTTCTCCTTCTTCTTCTTCTTCTTCTTCTTCTTCTTCTTCTTCTTCTTCTTCTTCTTCTTCTTCTTCTTCTTCTTCTTCTTCTTCTTCTTCTTCTTCTTCTTCTTCTGCTTCTTCTTCTTCTTCTCCTTCACCATCTTCTTCTCCTTCTGCTTCTGCTTCTGCTTCTTCATCTTCATCACT
>NW_012291138.1:0-8337 GCF_000151885.1 Dipodomys ordii | reverse complement strand
ACAGTGGGGGCACAGCGGGACACAGCGGGACACAGTGGGACACAGCGAGGACAAATCGTGAGACGAAGCGGGGGACAGAGCGGGAGACAGCGGGGGACACAGCGAGGACACAGCAGGACACAGCGGGACACAGCAGGGAACACGGCGAGGACACAGCGGGACCCAGCGGGACCCAGCGTCGATACAGCGGGGATACAGCGTTACACAGTGTGGTACAAATCTGTGGACACAAGGGGACACAGTGGGGGCACAGCGGAACAGAGCGGGACACGGTGGGACACAGCGAGGACAAATCGTGAGACACAGCGGGGGACAGAGCGGGAGACAGCGGGGGACACAGCGAGGACACAGCAGGACACAGCGGGACACAGCAGGGACAGAGCGGGACACAGCGGGACACAGCGGGAAACAGCGGGGGACACAGCGGGACACAGCAGAGGACCCAGCGAGGACACAGCGGGACACAGTGGGGGACACAGCGAGGAAACAGCGGGGGACACAGCAGGGGACACTGCGGGACACAGCGGGGAACACAGCGAGGACACAGCGGGACCCAGCGGGACACAGCGTCGATACAGCGGGGATACAGCGTTAAACAGCGTGGTTCACATCTGTGGACACAACGGGACAGAGTGGGGGCAGAGCGGGACACAGTGGGACACAGCAAGGACAAATCGTTTGACGTAGCGGGGGACAGAGCGGGAGACAGAGGGGGACACGGCGAGGACACAGCGGGGGACACAGCGGGGGACACTGCGGGACACAGCGGGACACAGCGTCGATACAGCGGGGACACAGCGTTACACAGCGTGGTACACAGCTGTGGACACAACGGGACACAGTGGGGTCACAGCGGGACACAGCGGAACACAGTGGGACACATCGGGGACAAAGCGTGAGACACAGCGGGGGACAGAGCAGGAGACAGAGGGGGACACAGCGAGGACACAGCAGGACACAGCGGGACACAACAGGGACAGAGCGGGACACAGCGGGACACAGCGGGGGACCCAGCGAGGACACAGCGGGACACAGCGGGGGACACAGCGAGGACACAGCTGGACACAGCGGGGGATCCAGCGAGGACACAGCGGGACACAGCGGGGTACCCAGCGAGGACACAGCGGGACACAGCGGGGGACACAGCGTGACACAGCGGGACACAGCGAGGACACAGCGGGACACAGCGCGTACACAGCGAGGACAGAGCGGGGGAGACAGCGGGGGACACTGCGGGACACAGTGGGGAACACAGTGAGGACACAGCGCGACCCAGCGGGACACAGCGTCGATACAGCAGGGATACAGCGTTACACAGCGTGGTACACATCTGTGGACACAACGGGACACAGTGGGGGCACAGCAGGACACAGTGGGACACAGCGAGGACAAGTCGTGAGACGTAGCGGGGAACAGAGCGGGACACAGCGGGGGACACAGCGAGGACACAGCAGGACACAGCGGGACACAGCAGGGACAGAGCGGGACACAGCGAGGGACACAGCGGGACACAGTGGGGGACCCAGCGAGGACACAGCGGGACATACCGGGTAACACAGCGAGGACACAGCAGGGGACACAGGGGGGGACACTGCGGGACACAGCAGTGAACACAGTGAGGACACAGCGGGACCCAGCGGGACACAGCGTCGATACTGCGGGGACACAGCGTTACACAGCGTGGTACACAGCTGTGGACACAACGGGACACAGTGGGGGCACAGCGGGACACAGCGGAACACAGTGGGACACAGCGGGGACAAAGCGTGAGACACAGCGTGGGACAGAGCGGGAGACAGCGGGGGACACAGCGTGGACACAGCGGGACACAGTGGGGGAAACAGCGGGACACAGCGGTGGACACAGGGGGAGAGAGCGGGGGACACAGCGGGACACAGCGGTGGAAACAGCGGGACACAGCGGTGGACCCAGCGAGGACCCAGCGGGACCCAGCGGGACACAGCGTCGATACAGCTGGGATACAGCCTTACACAGCGTGGTACACATCGGTGGACACAACGGGACACAGTGGGGGCACAGCGGGACAAAGCGGGACACAGTGGGACACAGCGAGGACAAATCGTGATACGAAGCGGGGGACAGAGCGGGAGACAGCGGGGGACACAGCGAGGACACAGCAGGACACAGCGGGACACAGCAGGGAACACGGCGAGGACACAGCGGGACCCAGCGGGACCCAGCGTCGATACAGCGGGGATACAGCGTTACACAGTGTGGTACAAATCTGTGGACACAAGGGGACACAGTGGGGGCACAGCGGGACAGAGCGGGACACGGTGGGACACAGCGAGGACAAATCGTGAGACACAGCGGGGGACAGAGCGGGAGACAGCGGGGGACACAGCGAGGACACAGCAGTACACAGCGGGACACAGCAGGGACAGAGCAGGACAGAGCGGGACACAGCGGGACACAGCGGGGGACACAGCGGGACACAGCGGAGGACCCAGCGAGGACACAGCGGGACACAGTGGGGGACACAGCGAGGACACAGCGGGGGACACAGCGGGGGACACTGCGGGACACAGCGGGGAACACAGCGAGGACACAGCGGGACCCAGCAGGACACAGCGTCGATACAGCGGTGATACAGCGTTACACAGCGTGGTTCACATCTGTGGACAGAACGGGACACAGTGGGGGCAGAGCGGGACACAGTGGGACACAGCGAAGACAAATCATGAGGCGTAGCGGGGGACAGAGTGGGAGAAAGCGGGGGACACAGCGAGGACACAGCAGGACACAGCGGGACACAGCAGGGACAGAGCGGGACACAGCGGGACACAGCGGGGGACACAGCGGGACACAGCGGGGGACCCAGCGAGGACACAGCAGGACACAGCAGGGAACACAGCGAGGACACAGCGGGGGACACAGCGGGGAACACTGAGGGACACAGCGGGACACAGCATCGATACAGCGGGGATACAGCGTTACACAGCATGGTACACAGCTGTGGACACAACGGGACACAGTGGGGGGCACAGCGGGACACAGTGGGACACATCGGGGACAAAGCGTGAGACACATCGGGGACAAAGCGTGAGACACAGCGGGGTACAGAGCGGGAGACAGCGGGGGACACAGCGAGGACACAGCGGGACACAGCGGGGGAAACAGCGGGACACAGCGGTGGACACAGGGGGAGAGAGCGGGGGACACAGCGGGACACAGCGGTGGAAACAGCGGGACACAGCGGTGGACCCAGCGGGACACAGTGTCGATACAGCTGGGATACAGCCTTACACAGCGTGGTACACATCTGTGGACACAACGGGACACAGTGGGGGCACAGCGGGACACAGCAGGACACAGTGGGACACTGCGAGGACAAATCGTGAGACGAAACGGGGGACAGAGCGGGAGACAGCGGGGGACACAGCGAGGACACAGCAGGACACAGCGGGACACAGCAGGGAACACAGCGAGGACACAGCGGGACCCAGCGGGACAAAGCAAGGACAAATCGTGAGACACAGCAAGGGACAGAGCTCGAGACAGCGGGGGACACAGCTAGGACACAGCAGGGCACAGCGGGACACAGCAGGGACAGAGCGGGACACAGCGGGACACAGCGGGACACAGCGGGGGACCCAGCGGGACCCAGCGGGGAACCCAGGGAGGACACAGCAGGACAAAGCGGGGGACACAGCGGTGACAAAGCTGGACACAACGGAGTACTTAGCAGGACCCAGCGGGACACAGCGTCGATACAGCAGGGAGACAGCATTATACAGTATGGTACACAGCTGTGGACACAACGGGACACAGTGGGGGCACAGCGGGACACAGCGGAACACAGTGGGACACAGCAGGGCAAAGCGTGAGACACAGTGGGGGACAGAGAGTGACACAGCGGGGGACACAGCGAGGGCACAGCGGGACACAGCGGGGGAAACAGCGGGACACAGCGGTGGACACAGTGGGACAGAGCAGGGGACACAGCGGGACACAGCGGGGGAAACAGCAGGACACATTGGTGGACACAGCGGGACAGAGCGGGGACACAGCGGGACACAGCGGTGGACACAGCGGGACACAGCGGTGGACACAGCGAGGACACAGCGGGACACAGCGGGACACAGCGTCGATACAGCGGGGACAGAGTGGGCCACAGCGGGGTACACAGCTGGGGACACAACGGGGCACATCGGGGGACACAGCAAGGACTCAGCGGAACACAGCATGGGACACAGTGAGGACACAGGGGGACACAGCAGGACACAGCGGGACACAGCAGGAACACAGCAGTAGACACAGCGGGACAAAGCAGGGGACACAGCGGGACACAGCGGGGGACACAGGGAGGACAGAGCGGGACAGAGCGGGGACAGAGCGGGGACTCAGCGGGGGACACAGCAGGGGACAAAGCGGGACACAGCGGGACACAGCGGGACACAGCGTCGATACAGCGGAGACACAGCGGGACACAGCGGGGTACACAGCTGGGGACACAACGGAACACAGCGGGGAACACATCGAGGACACAGCAGGACACAGCAGGGACACAGCGGGGACACTGCGGGAACATAGCAGGACACAGCGGGGTAAACAGCGGGACACAGCTTGGGACACAGCGGGGACATAGCGGGACACAGCGGGGGACACAGCGAGGACACAGTGGGACACAGCGTGGGACAAAGTGGGAGACAGCGGGGCACACAGCGAGGACACAGCAGGACACCGAGGGGACTCAGCGGGGGACACAGCGGGGACACAGCAGGGACACAGCGGGGGACACAGTAGGACAGAGCGGGGGACACAGCGGGGGACAGAGGGGGACACCACGAATAACAGAGCAAGGACACAGCGGGACCCAGCGGGACACAGCCTCGATACAGCGGGATTCACAGTGTTACACAGCGGGTTACACAGCTGGGGACACAAAGGGACACAGTGGTGGACACAGCGGGACACAGCGGGACAGAGTGGGACACAGACGGGATAAAGCGTGAGACACAGCGGGGGACAGAGCGAGAGACAGCGGGGGACACAGCGAGGACACAGCGGGACACAGCGGGGACACAGCGGAGACTCAGCTGGGGACACAGTGGGGGACAAAGCGGGACACCACGGAACACAGCGGGACACAGCAGGAAACCGAGGGTACTCAGCGGGGGACACAGCTGGGGACAAAGCAGGACACCATGGGACACAGTGTGACACAGCGGGACACAGCGGCGACACTGCGGGGACACAGCGGGACAAAGCGGGGGACACAGCCTGACACAACGGAGTACACAGCGGGACACAGCGGGCACAAAGCGGGGACACAGCGTGACACAGCAGGACACAGCAGGGAAAGAGCGGGACACAGAGGGGCCACAGCGGGGACACACCGGGACACTGAGGGTCACAGCAGGGACACAGCGGGACAAAGCGGGACACATCAGGACACAGTGGGGGACACAGCGGGACACAGCAGGGGACACAGCGAGGACACAGCGGGACACAGCGGGAGACACAGCGAGGACACAGCGGGACACAGCGGGGGAAAAAGTGGGACACAGCGGGGACACAGCAGTGGACACAGCGGGAGAGAGCGGGGGACACAGCGGGACACAGCGGGGGACACAGCGAGGGCCACAGCGGGACACAGTGGGACACAACTGGGGACACAGCGGTACACAGAGGTGGACACAGCAGGACACAGCGGTGGACACAGCGAGGACACAGCAGGACCCAGCGGGACACAGCGTCGATACAGCGGGGACAGAGTGGGCCACAGCGGGGTACACAGCTGGGGACACAACGGGGCACATCGGGGGACACAGCAAGTACTCAGCGGAACACAGCGTGGGACACAGTGAGGACACAGGGGGACACAGCGGGACACAGCAGGAACACAGCAGTAGACACAGCGGGACACAGCAGGGGACACAGCGGGACACAGCGGGGGACACAGGGAGGACAGAGCGGGAAACAGCGGGGACACAGCGGGGACTCAGTGGGGGACACAGCAGGGGACAAAGCGGGACATAGCGGGACACAGCGGGACACAGCGTCGATACAGCGGGGACACAGAGGGACACAGCGGGGTACACAGCTGGGGACACAACGGAACACAGCGGGGGACACATCGAGGACACAGAAGGACACAGCGGGGACACAGCGGGGACACTGTGGGAACATAGCAGGACACAGCTGGGTACACAGCGGGACACAGCGGGACACAGCTTGGGACACAGCGGGGACATAGCGGGACACAGCGGGGGACACAGCGAGGACACAGTGGGACACAGCGTGGGACAAAGTGGGAGACAGCGGGGCACACAGCGAGGACACAGCAGGACACCGAGGGGACTCAGCGGGTGACACAGCTGGGGACAAAGCAGGACACCATGGGACACAGTGTGACACAGCGGGACACAGCGGGGACACTGCGGGGACACAGCGAGACAAAGCGGGGGACACAGCCTGACACAACGAAGTACACAGCGGGACACAGCGGGCACAAAGAGGGGACACAGCGGGACACAGCGTCGATACAGCGGGGACACAGCGGGACACAGCGGGGTACACAGCTGGGGACAGAACGGAACACAGCGGGGGACACATCGAGGACACAGCACGACACAGCGGGGACACAGCGGGGACACTGCGGGAACATAGCAGGACACAGCTGGGTACACAGCGGGACACAGCGGGACACAGCTTGGGACACAGCGGGGACATAGCGGGACACAGCGGGGGACACAGCGGGGGCCACAGCGGGACACAGTGGGACACAACTGGGGACACAGCGGTACACAGCGGTGGACACAGCGGGACACAGCGGTGGACACAGCGAGGACACAGCGGGACCCAGCCGGACACAGCGTCGATACAGTCGGAACAGAGTGGGTCACAGCGGGGGACACAGCGAGGACACAGTGGGACACAGCAGGACACAGCGGGGACACTGCGGGAACATAGCGGGACACAGCGGTGTACACAGCGGGACACAGCGGGACACAGCTTGGGACACAGCGGGGATACAGCGGGACACAGCGGGGGACACAGCTAGGACACAGCGGGACACAGCGGGACACAATGGGGACACAAAGGGGACTCAGCGGGGGAAACAGCGGGGGAAAAAGCGGGACACCATGGGACACAGTGTGACACAGCAGGACACAGAGGGAACACTGCGTCGACACAGCGGGACAAAGCGGGGGACACAGCGGGGGACAAAGCGGGACACAGCGGGACACAGCGTCGCTACAACGGGGACACAGCGGGACACAGCGGGGGACACAACGGAACACAGCGGGGAACACATCGAGGACACAGCAGGACACAGCGGGGACACAGCGGGGACACTGCGGGAACATAGCAGGACACAGCGGGGTAAACAGTGGGACACAGCTTGGGACACAGCGGGGACATAGCGGGACACAGCGGGGGACACAGCGAGGACACAGTGGGACACAGCGTGGGACAAAGTGGGAGACAGCGGGGCACACAGCGAGGACACAGCAGGACACCGAGGGGACTCAGCGGGGGACACAGCGGGGACACAGCAGGGACACAGCGGGGGACACAGTAGGACAGAGCGGGGGACACAGCGGGGGACAGAGCGGGACACCACGAATAACAGAGCAAGGACACAGCGGGACCCAGCGGGACACAGCCTCGATACAACGGGATTCACAGCGTTACACAGCGGGTTACACAGCTGGGGACACAAAGGGACACAGTGGTGGACACAGCGGGACACAGACGGGATAAAGCGTGAGACACAGCGGGGGACAGAGCGGGAGACAGCGGGGGACACAGCGAGGACACAGCGGGACACAGCGGGGACACAGCGGGGACTCAGCTGGGGACACAGCGGGAGACAAAGCGGGACACCGCGGAACACAGCGGGACACAGCATGAAACAGCGGTGACCCTGAGGGGACAAAGCGGGACACAGCGGGGGACACCGCGGGAGACAGAGTGGGAGACAGCGGGGGACACAGCGAAGACATAGGGGGACAGAGCGGGGACACAGCGGGGACTCAGCGGGGTCACAGCGTGATACAGCGGGACACAGAGTGACACAGCGGGACACAGCAAAGGACACAGCGGGACACAGCGGAGGACAGAGTGACGACACAGCAGGACACAGCGGGGACACAGGGGGACTCAGCAGGGTTACAGCGGGACACAACGGGACACAGTGGGACACAGCGGGGAACACAGCTAGGACACAGCAGGACACAGCGGGACACAGTGGGGACACAAATGGGACTCAGCAGGGGACACAGTGGGGGACAAAGCGGGACACCATGGGACACAGTGTGTCACAGCAGGACACAGAGGGAACACTGCGTCGACACAGCGGACAAAGAG
>NW_012291137.1:0-1611 GCF_000151885.1 Dipodomys ordii | reverse complement strand
TCACACAGCAGGACACCGAGGGGACTCAGCGGGGAACACAGCTGGGGACTAAGTCAGGACACCATGGGACACAGTCAGACACAGCGGGACACAGCGGGGACACTGCGGGACAAAGCGGGGGACACAGCCTGACACAACGAAGTACACAGCGGGACACAGCGGGCACAAAGCGGGGACACAGCGGGACACAGCGGGACACAGCAGGGACAGAGCGGGACACAGCGGGACACAGCGGGGGACCCAGCGAGGACACGGCGGGACACAGTGGGGGACACAGCGAGGACACAGCGGGGACTCAGCGGGGTCACAGCGGGATACAGCGGGACACAGACTGACACAGCGGGACACAGCAGAGGATACAGCGGGACACAGCGGAGGACAGAGCGACGACACAGCAGGACACAGCGGGGACACAGGGGGACTCAGCAGGGTTACAGCGGGACACAACGCGACACAGCAGGACACAGCGTGACACAGCGGGGACACAGCAGGGGCACAGCCGGGGACACAGCGGGACACAACCGGACACAGCGGGGGACACAGTAGGACAGAGCGGGGGACACAGCGGGGGACACCACGAATAACAGAGCAAGGACCCAGCGGGACCCAGCGGGACACAGCCTCGATACAGCGGGATTCACAGCGTTACACAGCGGGTTACACAGCTGGGGACACAAAGGGACACAGTGGTGGACACAGCGGGACACAGCGGGACAGAGTGGGACACAGATGGGATAAAGCGTGAGACAGCGGGGGACAGAGCGGGAGACAGCGGGGGACACAGTGAGGACACAGCGGGACACAGCGGGGACACAGCGGGGACTCAGCTGGGGACACAGCGGGGGACAAAGCGGGACACCACGCAACACAGCGGGACACAGCGTGAAACAGCGGTGACCCTTCGGGGACACAGCGGGGAACACAGCGGGACACAGCGGGTGACACAGCGGAACACAGTGGGGGACACAGCGAGGACACAGTGGGACACAGCAAGACACAGCATCGAAACAGCGGGGACACAGTGGTACACAGCGGGGTACACAGCTGGGGACACAACGGGACACAGCGGGGGACACAGCGAGGACACAGTGGGACACAGCAGGACACAGCGGGGACACTGCGGGAACATAGCGGGACACAGCGGGGTACACAGCGGGACACAGCGGGACACAGCTTGGGACACAGCGGGGATACAGCGGGACACAGCGGGGGACACAGCTAGGACACAGCGGGACACAGCGGGACACAATGGGGACACAAAGGGGACTCAGCGGGGGAAACAGTGGGGGAAAATCGGGACACCATGGGACACAGTGTGACACAGCAGGACACAGAGGGAACACTGCGTCGACACAGCGGGACAAAGCGGGGGACACAGCGGGGGACAAAGCGGGACACAGCGGGACACAGCGGGACACAGCGTCGCTACAACGGGGACACAGCGGGACACAGCGGGGTACACAGCTGGGGACACAACGGAACACAGCGGGGAACACATCGAGGACACAGCAGGACACAGCGGGGACACAGTGGGGACACTGCGGGAACATAGCAGGACACAGCGGGGTAAACAGTGGGACACAGCTTGGGACACAGCGGGACATAGCGGGA
>NW_012291136.1:0-3326 GCF_000151885.1 Dipodomys ordii | reverse complement strand
GAGCTCCTACATCAACAAATTGGAGAGATCTGAAACTACCAATTTAATGACACATCTAAACCTCCTTGAAAAAGAACAGCAAGATAAACCCCAATCCAGTAGACGGAAAGAAATAATCAAAATTAAATCAGAATTAAATGAATTAGAATCCAAAAAAACTATAGAAAGAATCAACAAAACAAAGAGGTGTTTCTTCGAACAACTTAACAAAATTGACAGACCCTTAGCAAATCTTATCAGAAAAAGAAGAGAACACACCCAAATTAATAAACTCAGAGATGAGAATGGAAACATCACCACGGAAACAACCAAGATTCAGAACATTATAAGGGAATACTTCTCAAAACTTTATGCTAATCAGTTTGAGAACTTGACAGAAATGGAACGGTTCCTAGCAAATATTGACATGCCAAAACTAAACCAAGATGAGTTAAACTATCTTAACAGGCCCATATCAAGCATTGAAATAGAAAGAGCAATAAGAGACCTCCCAGCTAAGAAAAGTCCAGGACCAGATGGTTTTACAGCGGAATTTTACAAGGCCTTCAAAGCAGAGCTCACACCAATACTCCTCCAACTCTTCAATGAAATTGAAAGAGAAAGTTCATTACCGAACACATTCTATGAAGCCATCATAACCCTCATCCCAAAACCAGGCAGGGACTCATCAAAGAAAGAGGACTATAGACCCATTACTTTGATGAACATTGATGCAAAACTTCTCAAGAAAATTTTGGCCAATCGACTTCAACAATTCATCCAAAAAATCATACACCATGATCAAACAGGATTCATTTCAGGGATGCAAAGCTGGTTCAATATATGCAAATCAATTAATATTATTCATCACATCAACAGGAGCAAGGATAAGAACCACATGGTTATCTCAATAGATGCAGAAAAAGCATTCGACAAGATCTAACACCCCTTTATGATGAAGGTTTTGGAAAAATTAGGAATCCATGGAACATTCCTCAATAAAATAAAGGCTGTATATGACAAACCTACAGCCAGCATTATACTCAATGGTGAAAAACTAAAGCCATTTCCTCTTAACTCAGGAACAAGACAAGGGTGCCCACTCTCTCCACTTCTCTTTAATCTAGTACTAGAATGCCTAGCTCCAGCAATAAGACAAGATGCAGACATAAAGGGGATCCAAATAGGGAAAGAAGAAATAAAACTCTCCTCTTTGCAGATGACATGATCTTGTATTTAAAGAATCCCATAGACTCCACTCCCAAATTACTCAAGCTGATTCAAAACTTTGGCAAAGTAGCAGGTTATAAAATTAAACCCCAAAAATCAATGGCTTTTCTGTATGCCAACAATGAGAAAAGTGTGGCAGAAATTAGGAAAGCAACTCCATTGAGAACAATCCCCTTTATGTTTACATCTTATTGCTATAGCTAGCCATTCTAGTACTGGATTGAAGAGAAGTGGAGAGAGTGGACTTCCTTGTCTTGTTCCTGAGTTAAGAGGAAATGGCTTAAGTTTTTCACCATTGAGTATAATGCTGGCTGTAGGTTTTTCATATACAGCCTTCTTTGTATTGAGGAATGTTCCAATGATTCTTACTTTTTCCAGAGCCTTCATTATAAAGTGGTATTTGATCTTGTGAAATGGTTTTTCTACATCTATTGAGATAACCATGTGGTTCTTATCCTTGCTCTTGTTGATGTGATGAATTGTATCAATTGATTTGCCTATATTGAACCAGCTTTGTATCTCTGAAATGAATCCTCTTTGTTTGTGGTTTGATCCTGTTTGATTTTGGATGAATTGTTAATGTCAATCGGCCAAAATTTTGTTGAGAAATTTTGCATCGATGTTCATCAAAGAAATGGGTGCATAGTTCTCTTTCTTTGATGAGTCCCTGCATGGTTTTGGGATGAGAGTTATGATGGCTTCATAGAAAGAGTTCGGTAGTGAACTTTCTCTTTCAATTTCACTGAAGAGTTGAAGGAATATTGGTGTGAGTTCTGCTTTGAAGGCCTTGTAGAATTCCACTGTAAATCCATCTGGTCCTGGGCTGTTCTTAGATGGGAGGTTTCTTATTGCTCTTTCTATTTCAATGCTTGATATGGGTCTGTTACGTTGGTTTAACTCATCTTGGTTTAGTTTTGGATGTCGATATTTGCTAGGAAATCGTCCATTTCTTCCACGTTCTCAAACTTATTAGCATAAAGGTTTGAGAAGTATTGCCTGTTTGAGAAGTATTTCTGTCCATTTCTTCCACGTTCTCAAACTTATTAGCATAAAGGTTTGAGAAGTATTGCCTGTTTGAGAAGTATTTCTGTGGTGAAGTTTCTATTCTCATCTCTGAGATTGTTTATTTGGGTGTGTTCTCTCCTTTTTCTCATAAGATTTGAAAAGGGTTTGTCAATTTTGTTAAGTTTTTCAAAGAACCAACTCTGTTTTGTTGATTTTCTCCACTTTTTTTTCTGGATTCTAATTCATTTAATTCTGATTTGATTTTAATTATTTCTTTCCATCTACTGGATTGGGTATTTGCTTGCAGCTCTTTTACAAAGAGGTTCAGATGTCTCATTAAATTGTTAGTTTCCGTTTTCTCCAATTTGTTGATGTAGGAGTTCAGAGCTATAAACTTACTTCTGAGTATTGTGCTTATTGTGTCCCAGAGGAGCTTGTAATTTGTGTGCTCACTTTTGTTGAATATCATGAACATTTGAATTTCCTTTTTAATCTCTTCCAGGACCCACTGGTGATTCAACAGTGTCTTCTTCAGTCTCCATGTGTTATAGGGCTTTGTTTGGTGGCTTTTGGTGTTGAGTTCTAATTTTATTCCCTTGTGGTCTGAGAGAATTCAGGGCATAATTTCAATGTTTCTGAATTTGGACAAGTTTGCTTTGTGACCGAAAATGTGGTCTGTTTCGGGAAATGTTCCATGTGTATTCTTATGCTACTGGGTGAAATGTTCGGTAGATGTCTGTTAAATCTAGTTGATCTATGCAATTGTTTAGATCTGCAGTTTCTCTGTTGGGTTTTTGCTGAATTGAACTATCTATTGGGAATAGTGGTGTGTTAAAGTCCCCAACAATTAATGTCTTTGTATGTATGTGAGATTTGAGCAAAAGCAATGTTTCTTGAATGACTTTGGGTACTCCATTGTTTGGCAAATGGATATTTAGAATCTTCCTGAAGAAGAGATCCCTTAATTAGTATGTAGCAAGCTTCTTTATCTCTTCTCATTAATTTTAATTTCAAGTCTATTTCAACTGATATTATGATTGCAACTCCCACCTGTTTATGGGGACAGTTTTCTTGGTAGATTTTATTCCAGCCTTTCACTTTCAGAATATGTT
>NW_012291135.1:0-1314 GCF_000151885.1 Dipodomys ordii | reverse complement strand
ACTGTGATCATCAGATTGCAGCCGCCTTAAGTAGTGAGGGTGACAAGTCTGAGCCATCAGTACTCAACTGTACTTTGCCGTGTTTTATTTCACTTTTAAAAAATCGTCATCTTTGGGCATTTACTAAATGTTTACAAACAAGAACCACACTAAAGCTACCAGCATGACTTTGTTTATTGCAGCACTATTTTACTATAGCTAACATATGGAACCAACCCAGATGTCCCTCAGTAGGATCAAGAAAATGTGGTATATATACACAATGGAATTCTATGCCTCCATCAGAAAGAATGACATTGCCCCATTTGTTAGGAAATGGAAAGACTTGGAAAAAATTATATTACATGAAGTAAGCCAGGCCCAAAGAAACATAGGTCCCATGGTTTCCCTTATTTGCAATATCTAGTATATGTCTGAGTCAAGCAGAAAAGGTGATGTTAGGGAAATGAACCCTAAGATATGTATTCAAATGTTTTTTTTTCTTTCATGCGATTGTTTCTAACACATTTATAAGATTATTTCTTTGGTGCTTTGTATGTCCCCCCCCCACACACACACAGTATAACCCCTGCTTTCACTGTATTTGATGTCGGTATAATTTGTGGAGGGAAGGGGAAAAACAAATCGTTTAAATAGGGATACAGGTGGACCCATTGCAACAATGAAATGTACAAGTCATTATGTAGAAAACGAACTTTACACCTTTGGTGGGGGAGGGAGCAGGGAAGATTGGGTGGGGGGACGGCGCGGGGGGAGGATGGAAAGGGATGAGAAGGGGAAACAAAGGAGGAGGCAACAATGCTTGAGATAAGAAATGTACTCATTATCTTGCCCATGTAATTGTAACCCCTCTGTACAGTATTTTCACAATAAAAAAAAAGTTGTCATCATTCTGAATTTGATTTTAGGTTCTAGGAAGGAGTTACAACACAAATGTCGAAAAGGAGAGAGAGGGAACAGAGCGGGGGAGGAGAGAGGAAGGAAGGACTGAGTGATTTCAGAATAGAGTGGAAGTAAATTCTTTTGTCTTAAGGAAACTCTTGTTCGAGCAAATACAAAAACAAAAAATTATGATTTCTGAATGTGCTAGTCAGATATGATAACTTCTCCTTTCACACTGTCCCATTGTATGGGAAGACAGGTAGAACTCAGCAATGATAGCTGGTTACTCATATTATCCGGATGTTAGTCTTGAGAATTCATCAAAAAAAAGAAACAAAACCAAAAATCAATCAGGGGAAATATTGTTATAGGTTGTTTGATTACTCTAATAACTGTATCCACAGCCTTGAGCATAGCTCAAGTCATTCTCTG
>NW_012291134.1:0-5095 GCF_000151885.1 Dipodomys ordii | reverse complement strand
CAACGGGACACAGTGGGGGACATAGCGGGACACAGCGGGACACAGCGGGTCACAGCGAGGACAAAGCGGGGCCTCAGCGGGGGACACAGCGGGGGACAAACGGGACACCGCGGAATACAGCGGGATACAGCGGGACACAGGGGGGACACAGCAGGACACAGCGGGACACAGAGGGGGACACAGCGGGACACAGCGGGGGACAGAGCGGGGGACAAAGTGGGACACCACGGGTCACAGTGTGTCACATCGGGACACAGCGGCGACACTGCGGGGACACAGCAGGACAAAATGGGGGACACAGTGGGACACAGCGGGAGACAGCATTGGACACAGGAGGGGATAGCGGGGGACAGAGAGGGGACACAGCGGAACACAGCGGTGACACAGCTGGACACAGCTGGGTACACAGCGGGACATAGAGGACACACAGCGGGGACACAGCGGGACACAGCGGGGAACTCACCGGGACACAGCGGGGGACACAACAAGGACACAGCGGAACACTGTGGGAGACACAGCCAGGACACATCCGGACCCAGTGGAACACAGTGTGACACAGCGGGGACACAGCAGGGGACACAGCGGGACACAGTGGGGGACAGAGGGGGGACAAAGCGTGACACAGCGGGGGACACAGCGGGACACAGCGGGACACAGCGGGGACACAGCAGGGACACAGCGGTGGACACAGAGGGACAGAGCTGGGGACACAGGAGGACACACAGAGGGACACAGCGGGACACAGCGGGGGACACAGCGGGGGACACAGCGGGACACAGGGGGGACTCAGCAGGGACACCACGGAACACAGCAGGACACAGCGTGAAACAGTGGTGAACCTGCGGGGACACAGCGGGACACAGCGAGGGACACAGCGGGACCCAGCAGGACACAGCGGGGGACACAGCGGGACACAGCGGGGACACAGCGGGGACACAGCGGGACACAGCGGGGGACACAGCAGCGACACAGTGGGACACAGTAGGACACAGCGTGGGACAAAGCGGGAGACAGCAGAGGACACAGCGAGGACACAGCTGGACACAGCGGGGACACAGAGGGGACTCAGCAGGGGACATAGAGGGAAAAAAGCGGGACACCACGGGACACAGTAGGACACAGCGGGACACAGCGGGGACACTGCGGGACACAGCCGGGGGACACAGCGGTGGACAGCGGGGGACAGAGAATGGACACAGGAGGACACAGAGGGGACACAGCTGGACACAGAAGGGTACACAGCGGGACACAGCGGACACACAGCGGGGACAGAGCTGGACACAGAGGGACACAGAATAGACAGAGCATGACACAGGTGGACACTGAGGGAGACAGAGCGAGGACACAGCCGGACACAGCGAAACACAGCGTGACACAGTGGGGACACAGCAGGGGACACAGCGGGACACAGTGGGGGACACAGCGGGACACAGCGGGGTACACAGAAGGGACAAAGAAGGACACAGCGGGGGACACAGCGAGGACACAGCGGGACACAGCGGTGACACAGCGGGACACAGCTGGGGACACTGGGGGACACAGCGGGACACAGAGGGACACAGGAAGGACACAGCGGGGGAGAATGGGGGACAGAGAGGGAAACAGCAAGGCACAACGGGGTCACAGCAGTGGACACAGCGGGACACAGCGGGGGACACAGTGGGACACAGCGGGGGACACAGGGGACACAGCGGGGACACAGCGTGACCCAGAAGGACACAGCGGGGGACACAGCGGGACACAGCGGGGGACACTGCAGGGACACATTGGGACACAGTAGGACACAGCGTGGGACAAAGCAGGAGACAGCGGAGGACACAGCGAGGACACAGCTGGACACAGCGGGGACACAGAGGGGACTCAGCAGGGGACATAGAGGGAAAAAAGCGGGACACCACGGGACACAGTAGGACACAGCGGGACACAGCGGGGACACTGCGGGACAAAGCCGGGGGACACAGCGGTGGACAGCGGGGGACAGAGTAGGGACACAGAGGGACACAGAGGGGACACAGCTGGACACAGAAGGGTACACAGCGGGACACAGCGGACACACAGCGGGGACAGAGCTGGACACAGAGGGACACAGAAGGGACAGAGCGTGACACAGATGGACACTGAAAGAGACAGAGCGAGGACACAGCCGGACACAGCGAAACACAGCGTGACACAGTGGGGACACAGCAGGGGACACAGCGGGACACAGCGGGGGACACAGCGGGACACAGCGGGGTACACAGCAGGGACAAAGCGGGACACAGCGGGGGACACAGCGAGGACACAGCGGGACACAGCGGTGACAAAGCGGGACACACCGGGGGACACAGCGGGACACAGCGGGACACAGCGTCGATAGAGCGGGGACAGAGCGGGACACAGCGGTGACACAGCGGGACTCAGCGGGGGACACTGCGGGACCCAGCGGGACCCAGCGGGGACACAGCAAGGACACAGCGGGGGACACAGCGGGACACAGCAGGACACAGCGGGGGACACAGCGAGGGACACAGCGGGCGACACAGCGGGACAGAGTGGGGAACACAGAGAGGACACAGCAGGACCCAGCGGGACACAGCGGGGGACACAGCGAGGACACAGCAGAACACAGCGTGGGAAACAGCGAGGACACAGCGGGACACAGCGAGACACAGCGGGACACAGTGGGGACACAGCAGTAGACACAGCGAGACACAGCGGGGGACACAGCGGGACACAGCGGGGAACACAGCGAGGACACAGCGGGGACACAGCGGGGACACTGCGGGAACATAGTGGGACACAGCGAGGCACACAGCGGGACACAGCGGGATAAAGCTTGGGACACAGCGGGAACATAGCAGGACACAGCGGGGGACACAGCGAGGTCACAGCGAGGACACAGCAGGACACAGCGGTGACACAGCGAGAGACACAGCAGGGGAACACAGCAGGACACGGCGGAGAACAAAGAGAGGACACAGCGGGACCCAGCAGGACACAGCGTTGATACATCGGGGACACAGCGGGACACAGCGGGGTCACTGCGGGACACAGTGGGGGACATAGCGGGACACAGCGGGACACAGCGGGGACGCAGGGGACACAGCGGGACACGGAGGGGGACACAGCAGGACACAGAGGGGGACACAGTGGGGGAAACAGCTGGACACAGCAGGGAACACAGCGAGGACACAGTGGGACCCAGCGGGACACAGCGTCGATACAGCGGAGACACAGCGTTACACAGCATGGTACAAAGCTGTGGACACAACGGGACACAGTGGGGGCACAGCGGGACACAGCGGGACGCAGTGGGACACAGCGGGGACAAAGCGTGAGACACAGCAGGGGACAGAGCTGGAGACAGCGGGGACACAGCGGGGACACAGCGGGACACAGCGGGACACAGCGAGGACACAGCGGGACAGAGCGGGACACTGCAGGGCACAGCGGGGGACACAGCGGGACACAGCGGGGGACACAGCGAGGACACAGCGGAACACAGAGTGGGACACAGTGAGGACACAGCCGGACACAGCGGGACACAGCGGGACACAGCCGGGACCCAGCAGTGGACACAGCGGGACACAGCGGGGGACACAGCGGAACACAGCGGGGGACACATGGAGGACTCAGCGGGACAAAGCGGGGACACAGCGGCGACTCACCGGTGGACACAGCGGGGGACAAAGCGGGACACCACAGAACACAGTGGGAAACAGCGGGACACAGCGGGGAAACTGCGGGGACACAGGGGGACAAAGCGTGGGACACATAGGGACACAGCAGGAGAGACAGCGGGACACAGTGGGACACAGCAGGGGACACAGGTGGGACACAGCGGGACCAAGCGGGACACAGCGTCGATACAGCGGGGACACAGCGGGGGACACAGCGAGGACACAGCAGAACACAGCGTGGGAAACAGCGAGGACACATTGGGACACAGCGGGGACACAGCGGGACCCAGCGCGGGACCCAGTGTGGACACATTGGGACACAGCGGGGATACAGCGGGACACAGCGTGGGACACAGAGGGGTAAACAGCAGGACACAGCGGGGAACACAGCGAGGACACCGCGGGACCAAGCGGGATACAACGTCGATACAGCGGGGACACAGCGGGACACAGCGGGGTACACAGCTGGGGACACAACGGGACACAGCGGGGGACACAGTGAGCACACAGCAGAACACAGCGTGGGAAACAGCGAGGACACAGCGGGACACAGCGAGACACAGGGGGACACAGTGGGGACACAGCAGAAGACACAGCGGGACACAGCGGGGGACACAGCGGGACACAGCGGGGAACACAGCGAGGACACAGCGGGGACACAGCGGGGACACTGCGGGAACATAGTGGGACACAGCGGGGCACACAGCGGGACACAGCGGGACACAGCTTGGGACACAGCGGGAACACAGCAGGACACAGGGGGGGACACAGCGAGGACACAGCGGGACACAGCGGGACACAGCGTGGGACAAAGTGGGAAACAGCAGGGGACACAGCGAGGACACAGCGGGACACAGCGGCGACACATAGAGGACTCTACGGGGGACACAGTGGGGTACAGAGCGGGACACAGCGGGACCCAGCGGGGAAAAAGCGTGGGACAAAGCGGGAGACAGCAGGGGACACAGCGAGGACACAGCGGGACACAGCGGCAACACATAGAGGACTCCGCGGGGGACACAGTGGGGGACAGAGCGGGACACAGCGGGACCCAGCGGGGACAAAGCGTGAGACACAGCGGTGGACAGAGCAGGAGACAGAGGCGGACATAGCGAGGACACAGCGGGACACAGTGGGGACACAGGTGGCTGAGGGGGGGCCACAGCGGGGGACAAAACGGGACACCACGGAACACAGCGTGAAACAGCGGTGAACCTGCGGGGACACAGCGGGACACAGCGGGGACACAGCGGGGACACAGCGGGACCCAGCAGGACACAGCGGGACACAGCAGGACACAGCGGGGGACACAGCGGGAAACAGCTGGGGACACATCGGGACACAGCGGGGGACACAGCGAGCACACAGCAGAACACAGCGTGGGAAACAACGAGGACACAGCGGGACACAGCGAGACACAGGGGGACACAGTGGGG
>NW_012291133.1:0-1749 GCF_000151885.1 Dipodomys ordii | reverse complement strand
CGGGGACACAGCGGGGGACACAGAGGGGTACACAGCGGGACACAGCAGTGGACAAAGCAGGACACAGTGAGGGACACAGCGAGGACACTGCGGGACTCTGCGGGAGACACAGCGAGGACACAGCCTGACACAGCGGAACCCAGCAGGACACAACAGGGAAACAGCAGGGGACACAGCAGGACACAGAGGGGGACACAGTGGGACACAGCGGGGGACACAGCGGGGGACACAGCGGGACACAGCGGGACACAGCGGGGGACACAGCGATGACAAAGCGGGACACAGCGGGGATATAGCGGGACTCAACACGGTCACAGCGGGACACAGCAGGACACAGCGGGACACAGCGGGGACACAGCAGGGGACAGAGCGGGACACAGCGGGGGACACTGCGGGACACAGCAGGGGACACAGAGGGGAAAAAGGGGACACAGCAGGGGACACAGTGATGACACAGCGGGACACATCTGGGACACAGCGGGAATCAGCGGGGGACACAGCGGGACACAGCGGGGACACAGCAGGGACACAGCGGGTGACAGAGTTGGACAGAGCAGGGGACACAGCAGGGGACACAGAGGGACAGAGCGGGACACAGCAGGGGACACAGGGGGGACACAGCGGGAAACAGCGAGGGACACTGCGGGGGACACAGCGGGACACAGTGTGGAACACAGAGAGTACACAGCGGGACCCAGCGGGACACAGCGTCGATACAGCGGGGACACAGCGTGACACAGCAGGGTACATAGCTGGGGACACAACGGGACACAGTGGGGGACATAGCGGGACACAGCGGGACACAGCGGGTCACAGCGAGGACAAAGCGGGGCCTCAGCGGGGGACACAGCGGGGGACAAACGGGACACCGCGGAATACAGCGGGATACAGCGGGACACAGGGGGGACACAGCAGGACACAGCGGGACACAGAGGGGGACACAGCGGGACACAGCGGGGGACACAGCGGGACACATTGGGGACACAGAGGGGACTCAGCTGTGGACATAGCGGGGGACAAATCGGGACACCACAGGACACAGTGGGACACAGCGGGACACAGCGGGGAAACAGCGGGGACACAGCACGACAAAGCGGGGGACCCAGCGGGACACAGCGGGACACAGCAGGACCCAGCGGGGAAACAGGGGGGACACAGTTTGACACAGCGAGGACACAGCGGGACACTGCGGGACACTGCGGGGCACAGCGGGGGACACAGCAGGACACAGCGGGGGACACAGGGAGTACACAGCGGAACACAGCATGGGACAATGCGAGGACACAGCGGGAAACAGCGAGACACAGCGGGACCAGCGGGGACCCAGCAGTGGACACAGCGGGACACAGCGGGGGACAAAGCGGGACACCACGGAACACAGCAGGACACAGCGTGAAACAGCGGTGAACCTGCGGGGACACAGCGGTACACAGCGGGGGACACAGCGGGACACAGCGGGACACAGCGGGGGACACAGCCGGACACAGCAGAGACACAGCGGGGACACAGCGGGACCCAGCAGGACACAGCAGTGGACACAGCGGGACACAGCGGTACACAGCGGGGGACACAGCCGGACACAGCAGGGACACAGTATGACACAGCGTGAGACAAATCGGGAGACAGCGGAGGACACAGCGAGGACACAGCTGGACACAGCGGGGACACAGAGGGGACTCTGCAGGGGACATAGAGGGGAAAAAGCGGGACACACGGGACACAGTAGGACACAGCGGGACACAGCGGGGA
>NW_012291132.1:0-3113 GCF_000151885.1 Dipodomys ordii | reverse complement strand
AGGACACTGCGGGACTCTCCGGGAGACACAGCGAGGACACAGCGTGACACAGCGGGACACAGCAGGGACACAGGAGGGGACACAGCAGGACACAGCTGGGGACACTGGGGGACACAGCGGGACACAGAGGGACACAGCAAGGACACAGCGGGGGAGAATGGGGGACACAGCGGGACACAGCAAGGCACAACGGGGTCACAGCAGTGGACACAGCGGGACACAGCGGGGGACACAGTGGGACACAGCGGGGGACACATGGGACACAGCGGGGACACAGGGGACACAGCGGGGACACAGCGTGACCCAGAAGGACACAGCGGGCGACACAGCGGGACACAGCGGGGGACACTGCAGGGACACATTGGGACACAGTAGGACACAGCGTGGGACAAAGCAGGAGACAGCGGAGGACACAGCGAGGACACAGCTGGACACAGCGGGGACACAGAGGGGACTCAGCAGGGGACATAGAGGGAAAAAAGCGGGACACCACGGGACACAGTAGGACACAGCGGGACACAGCGGGGACACTGCGGGACACAGCCGGGGGACACAGCGGTGGACAGCGGGGGACAGAGTAGGGACACAGAGGGACACAGAGGGGACACAGCTGGACACAGAAGGGTACACAGCGGGACACAGCGGACACACAGCGGGGACAGAGCTGGACACAGAGGGACACAGAAGGGACAGAGCGTGACACCGATGGACACTGAAGGAGACAGAGCGAGGACACAGCCGGAAACAGCGAAATACAGCGTGACACAGTGGGGACACAGCAGGGGACACAGCGGGACACAGCGGGGGACACAGCGGGACACAGCGGGGTACACAGCAGGGACAAAGCGGGACACAGCGGGGGACACAGCGAGGACACAGCGGGACACAGCGGTGACAAAGCGGGACACACCGGGGGACACAGCGGGACACAGCGGGACACAGCGTCGATAGAGCGGGGACAGAGCGGGACACAGCGGTGACACAGCGGGACTCAGCGGGGGACACTGCGGGACCCAGCGGGACCCAGCGGGGACACAGCAAGGACACAGCGGGGGACACAGCGGGACACAGCGGGACACAGCGGGGGACACAGCGAGGGACACAGCGGGCGACACAGCGGGACAGAGTGGGGAACACAGAGAGGACACAGCAGGACCCAGCGGGACACAGCGGGGGACACAGCGAGGACACAGCAGAACACAGCGTGGGAAACAGCGAGGACACAGCGGGACACAGCGAGACACAGCGGGACACAGTGGGGACACAGCAGTAGACACAGCGAGACACAGCGGGGGACACAGCGGGACACAGCGGGGAACACAGCGGGGACACTGCGGGAACATAGTGGGACACAGCGAGGCACACAGCGGGACACAGCGGGATAAAGCTTGGGACACAGCGGGAACATAGCAGGACACAGCGGGGGACACAGCGAGGTCACAGCGAGGACACAGCAGGACACAGCGGTGACACAGCGAGAGACACAGCAGGGGAACACAGCAGGACACGGCGGAGAACAAAGAGAGGACACAGCGGGACCCAGCAGGACACAGCGTTGATACATCGGGGACACAGCGGGACACAGCGGGGTCACTGCGGGACACAGTGGGGGACATAGCGGGACACAGCGGGACACAGCGGGGACGCAGGGGACACAGCGGGACACGGAGGGGGACACAGCAGGACACAGAGGGGGACACAGTGGGGGAAACAGCTGGACACAGCAGGGAACACAGCGAGGACACAGTGGGACCCAGCGGGACACAGCGTCGATACAGCGGAGACACAGCGTTACACAGCATGGTACAAAGCTGTGGACACAACGGGACACAGTGGGGGCACAGCGGGACACAGCGGGACGCAGTGGGACAAAGCGGGGACAAAGCGTGAGACACAGCAGGGGACAGAGCTGGAGACAGCGGGGACACAGCGGGGACACAGCGGGACACAGCGGGACACAGCGAGGACACAGCGGGACAGAGCGGGACACTGCAGGGCACAGCGGGGGACACAGCGGGACACAGCGGGGGACACAGCGAGGACACAGCGGAACACAGAGTGGGACACAGTGAGGACACAGCCGGACACAGCGGGACACAGCGGGACACAGCCGGGACCCAGCAGTGGACACAGCGGGACACAGCGGGGGACACAGCGGAACACAGCGGGGGACACATGGAGGACTCAGCGGGACAAAGCGGGGACACAGCGGCGACTCACCGGTGGACACAGCGGGGGACAAAGCGGGACACCACAGAACACAGTGGGAAACAGCGGGACACAGCGGGGAAACTGCGGGGACACAGGGGGACAAAGCGTGGGACACATAGGGACACAGTGGGGGACACAGTGGGGGACACAGCGGGACACAGCGGGGAACACAGCGAGGACACAGCTCATACTCAGCGGTACACAGCGTCGATACAGCGTCGATACAGCGGGGACACAGCGTTACACAGCGTGGTACACAGCGGGGACACAGCGGGGACCCAGCGGGACCCAGCAGGACACAGCGGGACCCAGCAGGACACAGCGGGACGCAGTGGGACACAGCGGGACACAGCGGGACACAGCAGGGACAGAGCGGGACACAGTCGGACACAGCGGGACACAGCGGGGGACACAGAGGGAGACAAAGAGGGACACCACGGAACACAGAGGGACACAGCAGGAAACAGCAGTGACACTGTGGGGACACAGTGGGACACAGCGGGGGACACAGCGGGACACAGAGGGGGACAGAGCGGGACACAGTGTGGGACACAGCCGGACACAGCAGGGGAAACATTGGGGGACACAGCGGGACACAGCGGGACACAGCGAGGACACAGCGGGACAGAGCGGGACACTGCAGGGCACAGCGGCGGACACAGCGGGACACAGCGGGGGACACAACGAGGACACAGCGGCACACAGAGTGGGACACAGTGAGGACACAGCGGGACACAGCGGGACACAGCCGGGTCCCAGCAGTGGACACAGCGGGACACAGCGGGGGACACAGCGGGACACAGCGGGGGACACACGGAGGACTCAGCGGGACAAAGCGGGGACACAGCGGCGACTCACCGGGGGACACAGCGGGGGACAAAGCGGGACACCACAGAACACAG
>NW_012291131.1:0-9965 GCF_000151885.1 Dipodomys ordii | reverse complement strand
AGGCCTGCCGGCAGTAAAACTCCGGAATTCTTCCTAAGAAGCCTTGAAAGCAGTGAAACGCTCCTATGTTGCAATAACTCAGAACCTCATTCTGAGTGTTCCCGGCAGATGTCATTCGGCTGAACACAACCGTGGACTAAATAGAGCCAGAGGTAAGCAATGGATTAATTAGAGCCAGATGTAGGCACTGGGGTCACGTGCCAAACAACTGAGCTCTAGTTCTCCAAACTTTCACAGAGTGCCATAAATAGAGGTTCAACTTACTGCTCCGGTTGAGTAGAGTGTAGCCTTCAAAGCTGGAATCAGTAGCACTCAGGTGAGAGGAACGAGAAGCAGATATACCCACTCCACGGTCAGGGTCCAACCGGGACCAGCCTATCTGGCTGCCACGCCTGAATGTTTGCAAGCGCGGCAGAGCTATGCAGGCGCAATTGTGCAGCAATGCAAACTGTGACCCTGGCCAAACTTTACGGGTATACAAGAAACCACATGGGGTTTACAAGGAGATGTTCAAACGGAATAGCCGGAGGCCTGCCGGCAGCAAGATTCCGGAATTCTTCCTAAGAAGCCTTGAAAGTAGTGAAACCCTCCATTGTTGCGATAACTCAGAACCTCATTCTGAGTGTTCCCGGCAGAGGTCATTCGGCTAAACACAACCGTGGACTAATTAGAGCCAGATGTATGCAATGGATTAATAAGAGCCAGATGTAGGCAGTGGGGTCGCGTGCCAAACAACTGAACTCTAGTTCTCCTAACTTTCACAGAGTGCCATAAATAGAGGTTCAACTTACTGCTCTGGTTGAATAGAGTGTAGCCTGCAAAGCTGGAATCAGTAGCACTCAGGTGAGAGGAACGAGAGCAGATATACCCACTCCACGGTCAGGGTCCAACCGGGACAGCCTATCTGGCTGCCACGCCTGAATGTTTGCAACCGTGGCAGAGCTACGCAGGCGCAATTGTGCAGCAATGCAAACTGCGTACCCTGGCCAAACTTCACGGGTGTACAAGAAACCACGGGGGATTTACAAGGAGATGTTCACCCGGAGCAGCCGGAAGCCTGCCGGCAGCAAGATTCCAGAATTCTTCCTAAGAAGCCTTGAAAGCAGTGAAAAGCTTCTGTGTTGCATTAACTCAGAACCTCATTCTGAGTGTTCCCGGCAGAGGTCATTCAGCTGAACACAACTTTGGACTAATTAGAGCCATATGTAAGCAGATGATTAATTAGAGTCAGATGTAGGCAGTGTGGTCGCATGCCAAACAACTGAGCTCTACTTCTCCAAACGTTCACAGAGTGCCATAAGTAGAGGTTCAACTTAATGCTCCGGTTGAGTAGAGTATAGCCGTCAAAGCTGAAATCAGTAGCACTCATATGAGAAGTACGGGAAGCAGATATACCCAGTCCGCTGGCAGTGTCCTACGGGGACCAGCCTATCTGGCTGCCACGCCTGAATATTTGCAACCCGCCACAGCTATGCAGATGCAATTGTGCAGCAATGCAAACTGCGTGCCCTGGCCAAACTCACGGGTGTACAAGAAACCACGGGGGATTTACAAGGAGATGTTCACCCGGACCAGCGAGAGGCCTGCCAGCAGCAAGATTCCGGAATTCTTCCTAAGAAGCCTTGAAAGCAGTGAAACGCTCCTATGTTGCAGTACTCAGAACCTCATTCTGGATGTTTCCGGCAGAGTTCATTCGGCTGAACACAACCGTGGACTAATAAGAGCCAGATGTAAGCAGTGCCGTCCATAGTGCTGGATGGGCAGTAGTCTCGTGCCAAACAACTGAGCTGTAGTTCTGCAAACTTTCACAGAGTGCCATAAGTAGAGGTTCAACTTACTGCTCCGGTTGAGTAGAGTGTAGCCGTCAAAGATGGAATCAGTAGCACTCAGGTGAGAAGAACCGGAAGCAGATATACCCAGTGCGCTGCCAATGTCCTAGGGGACCAGACTATCTGGCTGCCACGCCTGAATGTTTGCAACCGTGGCAGAGCTATGCAAGGGCAATTGTGCAGCAATGCAAACTGCGTACCCTGGCCAAACATCACGGGTGTACAAGAAACCACGGTGGATTTACAAGGAGATGTTCACCCGGAGCAGCCGGAGGCTTGCCGGCAGCAAGATTCCGGAATTCTTCCTAAGAAGCCTTGAAAGCGGTGAAACGCTGCTATGTTGCAATAACTCAGAACCTCATTCTGAGTGTTCCCGGCAGAGGTCATTCGGCTGAACACAACCGTGGACTAATTAGAGCCAGAAGTAAGCAGTGGATTAATTAGAGCCAGATGTAGGCATTAGGGTCGGGAGCCAAACAACTGAGCTCTAGTTCTCCAAACTTTTACAGAGTGCTATCAGTAGAAGTTCAACTTACTGCTCCGGTTGAGTAGAGTGTAGCCGTCAAAGGTGGAATCAGTGGCACTCAGGTAAGAAGAAATGGAAGCAGATATACCCAGTCCAGTGGCAGTGTCCTACGGGGACCAGCCTATTTGGTTGCCACGCGTGAATGTTTACAACCTCGGCAGAGCTATGCAGGCGCAATTGTGCAGCAATTCAAACTGCGTGCCCTGGCCAAACTTCACGGGTGTACAAGAAACCACGGGGGATTTACAAGGAGATGTTCACCCGGAGCAGCTGGAGGCCTGCCGGCAGCAAGATTCCGGAATTCTTCGTAAGAAGCCTTGAAAGCAGTGAAACGCTGCTATGTTGCAATAACTCATAACCTCATTCTGAGTGTTCCCGGCAGAGGTCATTCAGCTGAACACAAACGTGGACTAATTAGAGCCAGATGTAAGCAATAGATTAATTAGAGACAGATGTAGGCAGTGGGGTCACGTGCCAAACAACTGAGCTCTAGTTCTCCAAACTTTCACAGAGTGCCATAAATAGAGGTTCAACTTACTGCTCCGGTTGAGTAGAGTGTAGCCTTCAAAGCTGGAATCAGTAGCACTCACGTGAGAGGAACGAGAAGCAGATATACCCACTCCACGGTCAGGGTCCAACCAGGAACAGCCTATCTGGCTGCCACGCCTGAATGTTTGCAACCGCGGCAGAGCTATGCAGGCGCAATTGTGCAGCAATGCAAACTGCGTACCCTGGCCAAAGTTTACGGGTGTGGAAGAACCCAAGGGGATTTACAAAGAGATGTTCACCAGAGCAGCCGGTGTCCTGGCTGCAGCAAGATTACGGAATTCGTCCTAAGAAGCCTTGAAAGCAGTGAAACGCTGCTATGTTGCAATAACTCAGAACCTCATTCTGAGTGTTTTCGGCAGAGGTCATTCAGCTGAACACAACTGTGGACTAATTAGAGCCAGATGTAAGCAATGGTTTAATTAAAGCCATACGTAGGCAGTCGGGTCGCGTGCCAAACAACTGAGCTCTAGTTCTCCAAACTTTCCCAGAGTGCCATAAATAGAGGTTCAACTTACTGCTCCGTTTGAGTAGAGTGTAGCCTTCAAAGCTGGAATCAGTAGCACTCAGGTGAGAGGAACGAGAAGCAGATATACCCACTCCACGGTCAGGGTCCAACCGGGACCAGCCTATCTGGCTGCCACACCTGAATGTTTGCAAGCGCGGCAGAGCTATGCAGGCGCAATTGTGCAGCAATGCAAACTGCGACCCTGGCCAAACTTCACGGGTGTACAAGAAACCACGGGGGATTTACAAGGAGATGTTCACCCGGAACAGCCGGAGGCCTGCCGGCAGCAAGATTCCGGAATTCTTCCTAAGAAGCCTTGAAAGCAGTGAAACGCTCCTATGTTGCAATAACTCAGAACCTCATTCTGAGTGTTCCCGGCAGAGGTCATTCGGATGAACACAACCGTGGACTGAATAGAGCCAGAGGTAAGCAATGGATTAATTAGAGCCAGATGTAGGCACTGGGGTCACGTGCCAAACAACTGAGCTCTAGTTCTCCAAACTTTCACAGAGTGTCATAAATAGAGGTTCAACTTAATGCTCCAGTTGAGTAGAGTGTAGCCTTCAAAGCTGGAATCAGTAGCACTCAGGTGAGAGGAACGAGAAGCAGATATACCCAGTCCGCTGGCAGTGTCCTACGGGGACCATCCTATCTGGCTGCCACGTCTGAATGTTTGCAACCGCGGCAGTGCTATGCAGGCGCAATTGTGCAGCAATGCAAACAACGTACCTTGGCCAAACTTCACGGGTGTACAAGAAACCACCGGGGATTTACAAGGAGATGTTCACCTGGAGCAGCCGGAGGCCTGCCAGAAGCAAGATTCCGGAATTCTTCCTAGGAAGCCTTGAAAGCAATGAAACGCTCCTATGTTGCGATAACTCAGAACCTCATTCTGAGTGTTCCCGGCAGAGGTCATTCGGCTGAACACAACCGTGGACTAAGTAGAGCCAGATGTAAGCAGTGAGTTAATTAGAGCCAGATGTAGGCAGTGTGGTCACGTGGCAAACAACTGAGCTCTAGTTCTCCAAACTTTCACAGAGTGCCATAAGTAGAGGTTCAACTTACTGCTCCCGTTGATTAGAGTGCTACACTTCAAACCTGGAATCAGTAGCACTCAGGTGAGAGGAACGAGAAGCAGATATACCAAGTCCGCTGGCAGTGTCCTACGGGGACCAGCCTATCTGGCTGCCACGTCTGAATGTTTGCAACCCCGGCAGAGCTATGCAGGCGCAAATGTGCAGCAATGCAAACTGCGTACCCTGGCCAACCTTCACGGGTGTACAAGAAACCACGGGGGATTTACAAGGAGATGTTCACCCGGAACAGCCGGAGGCCTGCCGGCAGCAAGATTCCGGAATTCTTCCTAAGAAGCCTTGAAAGCAGTGAAACGCTGCTATGTTGCAATAACTCAGAACCTCATTCTGAGTGTTCCCGGCAGAGGTCATTCGGCTGAACGCAACCGTGGACTAATTAGAGCCAGATGTAAGCAATGGATTAATTAGAGCCAGATGTAGGCAGTGGGGTCGCGTGCCAAACAACTGAGCTCTAGTTCTCCAAACTTTCCCAGAGGTTCATAAATAGAGGTTCAACTTACTGCTCCGTTTGAGTAGAGTGTAGCCTTCAAAGCTGGAATCAGTAGCACTCAGGTGAGAGGAACGAGAAGCAGATATACCCACTCCACGGTCAGGGTCCAACCGGGACCAGCCTATCTGGCTGCCACGCCTGAATGTTTGCAACCGCTCCAGAGCTCTGCAGGCACAATTGTGCAGCAATGCAAACTGCGTACCCTGGCCAAAGTTTACGGTTGTACAAGAAACCACGGGGGATTTACAAGGAGATGTTCAAACGGAGCAGCCGTAGTCCTGGCGGCAGCAAGATTCCGGAATTCTTCCTAAGAAGCCTTGAAAGCAGTGAAACGCTGCTATGTTGCAATAACTCAGAACCTCATTCTGAGTGTTCCCGGCAGAGGTCATTCGGCTGAACACAACCGTGGACTAATTAGATCCAGATGTAAACAGTGCCGTCCATAGTGCCGGATGGACAGTGGTCGCGTGGCAAACAACGGAGCTCTAGTTCTCCAAACTTTCACAGAGTGCAATAAATAGAGGTTCAACTTACTGCTCCGGTTGAGTAGAGTGTAGCCTTCAAAGCTGGAATCAGGAAAGGCGACAAGATGGCGGAGGAGAAGCTGAAATCTGAACAAGCTCTCGCATAGAAAGCAGTTTTAGAGTTCCAGTGAACAGTCCTAATCCAGAGAAACACACCAAATGTGCCATCACAGGACCGAGAGTTAGACAAGAAAGAGAAAGCCAAGGCAAGAATACACATCTGAGCACCAGCCGGCCGCTGCCGGTGGCGGCGGCGGCAGGGTCGCGGTGGAGACCGCAGCCGGGCTATCAGCGGCGGCAGGGTCGCGGTGGAGACCGCAGACAGGCGATACCTGAGCGCTGAGAGTCCGGGACGAAGGAGCCAGACGCAGCGGGCGAGCAGATTCTACTCAACACCAGCAGGAACCGACAGGGAGCAGACAGCTTCATCCTGCAGTTTGCAGACCAGAGACGACCCAGGATCCAAGACTCGGCGTGAGTAGAAGCCCGACATCCTCACTCCTTCTCAGGGAGCAGAGGAGGGAAGGCCACCCCTCCCCCCCCAGCACCGGCGATCTCCATCTTGGATACGGACAAAGCTCGGCGGAGCTGCTAGCTCCAACTCAGGCCTTGGAATAAAACGAGTCATTTAGAAGGCACAAGAACTTAATGGCAAAGTGATCTGCCAGACTCAGCTCCATCCAGGGAAAAGTTACCCAGCTCAGGCGCCAGCCATTGGAGTGGCTTTCCCCACTGGGTAACCAGAGCCAGAGGCTGCCCCTCCCTCTAGCAGCCTCAACAATCAAAGGAAAAACAGAAACCCTGAGAATGGCTCCAGGCTGGGCTCTGTGAGTTTTTTTTTGTTTGTTTGTTTGTTTTTTGCTTCTCTTCACAAATCAGCCCCAGGGAAAAGCTACTGATTGGTGAAAGCCCTCAACTCTACGCAGAACCTAGCCTCACCACTGCATCCCGCTCTTTTGTGATTCTCAAAGCAGATCTGCCTCCCATTAAACTAATCAGGGAGGGGGCATTTTTCTGCCTGTTCGAATAAACTGACTTAAGAAACCAATCAAGCCACAGGACCTCAAGCTGACCAGAGACTCCAACAAGAGGCTGGCTACAGACTAAAGGGAGATACAGGATTCTTCCCACCCCTCCCCCCCCCAAAAAAAAATCAAAGAACTTTTTTTCTTTTCTTTCTTTTTTTTTGGTACTTTATATATATATTTTTTCCTTTTCTAAAAATTTTATTAATCTTTAATTTTTGCCTTTTTTGAAAAATAATGGTTTTCCAGTAACTTTTTTTTCCTCTTATAATTTTTATTTTAGGAATACGTGAATGTGCAGTTTCTTTCTTTTCTTGTCTTCTCTCTCTTTTTCTTTCTTTCTTAACTATCCTTTTGTTTTTTGTCTAGCTCTACCGAACTTCTGATCTTTTTTTCCTCCCTTTATTATCCTGTTCACCTATTCTTTTTTTTTGACCTTCTTTATGTGACTTAGCTCTTGTCCTTCACATCCTCAGATAAACCCGCAGTTAACTAGTAGACCCTATCCCCCATTGTGTACACACTTAACCCACAAATATATTACCCAATTCAAAACCTCCGAGATTTAAACTCCTTAATAGCAGTACTACCTCTTTATACCTATATAATATTTTAAGCATTTGTTAAGTGTTTCACTTCTCCTCTATGTCCCTTCCCTTATCTTAATATACTCACATTCCTCTCTAAATACATTTCTATTTTTTCTGGTCTCTTTTCATTTCACTTTCCCTTTCTTCTTTTTCTCTCTCTCTCTACTTGCATCCTACCCAACCTATTTCCTGCATTGGGTTTAGGACATAGTTAACTCTCCCTGTGCCCCCCCACACCAATCTATCCCTATTTTTTACCCACATCTCTCCCTAACCCTTATAATTTCTGGTCTTCCAAATTCTTCTCTGCGGTTCGAAGCCCATTAACATATAGTTGTTTGACATTGAATAGATGTATCTGTTGAACTAGATTGTATCTGTAGACTATTAACTGTACAAAAACAAACTTTGATTGATGGTTGCCTTAAGATAGTGTTCTAGCACAAAACTGGTGCTATTTTCATCTCAAATGGGCAGGGTAAGCCGGAAAAACACAAGAAAAATGGCAAATCCGGATATCTCAATTCCCAATCTTGACAATCAGGGGTCAGAACAGATAATGAAAGATCCAGAGGAGAGTTCCCAAATAGCTCTACAAACACTGGTGGCAACCGTGATAAATGAGAAGTTTGACAACTTCCAAAGGACTCTGTATGAGCGTGAAAGGGAGAAAGAGGAGGCATCCCAAAAGCTTATACAGGAATATCATAAGCATGAGGAAGCTTCTCAAAAACTGATACAGGATTTGCGTGAACAACTTGAGAATACTCAAAGAGAAAGGGAAGAATGGCGTGAGCAGGCTGAGAACACTCAAAGAGAACTGCAGGAATCCTACGAAGAGAAGGCAGCTAATCAAAGAGTAATACAGGAATTGAGAGACCAGGTAGAGAATACACAAAGATCACTAAAGGTATTCATGGAATCCATTAACAAAGAGCTGAAGGAAGCCAGGGAGACCACAAAGGGAATGCAGAATGGAACCCAACAGAAAGAATGGGAATCCAAAGAAACATAACCTATCAACTGAGTGATTTGAGAACAAATACTGAACACCAAATAAAGGAAGTAAAGAAATTCATACAAGACCTAAAACAGAGCTTCAACAAAGAACTTGAAGCCATCAAAGCTGACCAACTAGAAGGAAAAGAGATAAAAAACAAAGTAGAGAGTCTTGACAGCAGGTTAGATCATGCAGAAGATCGAATCTCAGGGATTGAAGACAGCCTAGATATTATAGAGAAAGAACATACAACCATCCAAGACAAGTCCAAGAAATATGATAGATCTATCCAACACCTGGAAGACACCATCAGAAGGCCTAATCTAAGGATAATGGGTGTAGAGGAGCACCTAGAAACAGAAGTTAATGGTCTAGGAAATTTGTTTAACAGGATCCTAGCAGAGAACTTCCCAAACATACAAAAAGATAGGCCTATTCAGATACAAGAAGCTTTTAGAACCCCAAATAGACCAGACCAGAATAGGACCTCCCACCGACACATTATAATCCACACAGGATCAACACAGACCAAGGAAAAGATCCTTAAAGCTGTCAAGGAGAAAAGGGTAATCACCTATAAAGGGAAACCAATCAGAATCACCTCAGATTTCTCAGCAGAGACAATCAAAGCAAGAAGAGCCTGGAATGAAGTATGCCATGCCCTAAAAACGAACAACTATCAACCAAGAATACTGTACCCGGCTAAACTCTCCTTCATAACTGAAGGCCAAATAAAAACCTTCCATAGCAAAGAAAAATTGAAACAATACATCTCCACCAAACCAGCCCTACAAAAGATTCTTAAAGATGTCCTACACATAGAAAACCAACAAGACCGCAATAAAGGCCAAGAAACTGCACCCAAACTAAGAATCCAAGAACCATAGGAAGAACCCAGTTTTTGCAGCCCCCAAGGTGGATAACATGGCAGGAACTCCCAAATACCTCTCAGTCCTATCTCTTAACGTTAACGGACTGAACTCTCCAATTAAGCGACATAGACTGTCTAGTTGGATTAAAAAACAAGACCCTTCTATCTGCTGCCTGCAGGAGTCACATCTTGCCCGTAAAAACAAACACATTTTCAAAGTTAAAGGCTGGAACAAAATCTTCCAAGCAAACGGCCCCCATAAACAGGCAGGAGTTGCAATCCTAATATCAGATAAAATAGACTTCAAATTAAAATTGGTGAGAAGAGATAAAGAAGGTCGCTACATACTAATCAAAGGATCTCTCTTTCAGGAAGATATTACAATTCTAAATATCTATTCGCCAAACAATGGAGCACCCAAATTTATCAAAGAAACACTACTTTCCCTCAAATCCCATATAGATCCAAAGACATTAATTGTTGGGGATTTTAACACACCACTCTCCCCACTAGATAGATCAACTCAGCAAAAACTCAACAGAGAAACCGCAGATCTAAACAGCTGCATAGATCAACTAGACTTAACAGACATCTACCGAACATTTCACCCAGCAGCATCAGAATACACGTTTTTCTCAGCAGCACATGGAACATTTTCTAAAATAGACCACATTTTAGGCCACAAAGCAAACTTGTCTAAATTCAGAAACATTGAAGTTATACCTTGCATCCTCTCTGACCACAAGGGAATAAAATTAGAACTCAATACCAAAAGCCACCAAAGAAAGTCCGGCATCACATGGAGGCTGAACAACACACTGCTGAATCATGAGTGGGTCATGGAAGAGATTAGAAAGGAAATCCAAATGTTCATGCTATTCAACAAAAATGAACACACAAATTACCAGCTCCTCTGGGACACAGCAAAGGCAGTACTCAGAGGCAAGTTTATAGCTCTGTGA
>NW_012291130.1:0-9974 GCF_000151885.1 Dipodomys ordii | reverse complement strand
TATGTTCCCGCAGTGTCCCCGATGTGTCCCGCTGTGTCCCGCTGTGTCCTCACTGTGTCCCCAGCTGTGTACCCTACTGTGTCCCGCTGTGTCCCCCGCTGTGTCTCTGCTGTGTCCCCGCTGTGTCCCGCTTTGTCCTGCTGTGTACTGCTATGTCCCCCGCTGTGTCCCGCTGTGTCCTGCTGTGTCACACTGTTTCCTCGCTGCGTCCCCGCTGTGTCCCTCTGTGTACCCCGCTGTGTCCAGCTTTGTCCCTGCTGTGTCTCGCTGTGTCCCACGCTCTGTCCCCCTCTGTTTCCCGCTCTGTCCCCCTCTATGTCCCGCTGTGTCCCCGCTGTGTCCCGCTGTGTCCCCGCTGTGTGCCCGCTGTGTCCCGCTGTGTACCCCGCTTTGTCCAGCTGTGTCACCGCGGTGTCCCGCTGTGGCCCTTCTCTGTCTGTGCTGTGTCCCGCTTTGTCCCCCGCTTTGTTCCGCTGTGTCTCGCTGTGTCCCACGCTCTGTCCCTCACTGTGTCCCGCAGTGTCCCCCGCTGTGTCCCGTTTTGTCCCCCGCCTTGTCCCCGCTGTGTCACCGCTGTGTCCCGCTGTTTCCTCGCTGTGTCCCCTGCTGTCTCCCTCTCTGTGCCCCGCTGTGTCTCACGCTTTGTCCCCGCTGTGTCCCATTGTGTCCCGCTGTGTCCGGCTGTGCCCCCACTGTGTCCCGTTGTGTCCACAGCTGTGTACCACGCTATGTAACGCTGTGTCCCCGCTTTATCGACGCTGTGTCCCGCTGTGTCCCGCTGTGTCCTCGCTGTGTTCCCCGCTGTGTCCCCCGCTGTGTCCCCCGCTGTGTCCTCGCTGTGTCCCCTGCTGTGTCCCGCTGTGTCCTCACTGGGTCCCCCACTGTGTCCCGCTGTGTCCACCGCTGTGTCCCGCTGTGTCCGGCTGTGTCCTGTTCTGTACCCGCTGTGTCCCTCTGTGTCCCGCTGTGTCCCCGCTGTGTGCCTGCTGTGTCCCGTTGTGTCACCTGCTGTGTCCCGTTGTGTCGCCCGCTTTGTCCCGCTGTGTCCCACTGTGTCCCCGCTGTGTTCCCCGCTGTGTCCCACTGTGTCCCCCGCTGTGTCCTCGCTGTGTCCCGCTGTGTACCAGCAGTATCGACGCTGGGTCCCGCTGGGTCCCGCTGTGTCCTCCCTGTGTCCCACGCTGTGTCCCGCTGTGTCCGCCACTGTGTCCCGCTGTGTCTACTGCCTTGTCCCCGCTGTGTCCCGCTGTGTCCCGCTGTGTCCTTGCTGTGTCCCACGCTGTGTTCCGCTGTGGCCTCACTTTTTTCCCCGCTGTGTCCCCCTCTGTGTCCCCCCGCTGTGTCCCGCTGTGTCCCCCGCTGTGTCCCTGCTGTGTCCCCGCTGTGTCCCGCTGTGTACTGCTGTGTCCCCCCGCTGAGTCCCGCTGTGTCCCGCTCTGTCCCCCGCTATGTCCTGCTGTGTCCCCCGCTGTTTCCCGCTCTATCCTTGCTGTGTCCCCCACTGTGTGCCGCTGTGTCCTCGCTGTGTCCCCCGCTGTGTCCCGCTGTGTCCTTTTGTGTCATGCTGTTTTCCCGCTGTGTCCCTGCTGTGTCCCTCTGTGTACCCCGCTGTGTCCAGTTTTGTCTCCGCTGTGTCTCGCTGTGTCCCACGCTGTGTCCCAAACTGTGTCCCGCCTTGTCCCGTGCTGTGTCCCGCTCTGTCCCCCGCTGTGTCCCGCTGTGTCACCCCCTGAGTCCCCGCTGTGTCACCGCTGTGTCCCGCTGTTTCCTCGCTGTGTCCCCTGCTGTCACCCTCTCTGTCCCCTGCTGTGTCTCACGCTTTTTCTCCGCTGTGTCCCACTGTGTCCCGCTGTGTCCGGCTGTGCCCCCACTGTGTCCTGTTGAGTCCACAGCTGTGTACCACACTGTGTAACGCTGTGTCCCCGCTGTATCGACGCTGTGTCCCGCTGTGTCCTCGCTGTGTTCCCCGCTGTGTCCCGCTGTGTCCCCTGCTGTGTCCCGCTGTGTCCTCACTGGGTCCCCCACTGTGTCCCGCTTTGTCCCCCGCTGTGTCCCGCTGTGTCCCACTGTGTCCCCGCTGTGTGCCTGCTGTGTCCCGCTGTGTCTCCCGCTTTGTCCCGCTGTGTCCCCGCTGTGTCCCGCTGTGTCCCGCTGTGTCCCCGCTGTGTGGCCGCTGTGTCCTGCTGTGTACCCCGCTGTGTCCAGCTGTGTCACCGCTGTGTCTCGCTGTGGCCACTCTCTGTCTCCGCTGTCCCCCGCTGTGTCCCCCGCTGTGGCCCGCTGTGGCCCGCTGTGTCCCCCGCTTTTTCCTGCTGTGTCCCGCAGTGTCCCCGCTGTGTCCCGCTGTGTGACACAGTGTCCCGTGGTGTCCCACTTTGTCACACGCTGTGTCCCCCGCTGAATCCCCTCTGTGTCGCCTCTGTGTCCCCCTGTGTCCTCGCTGTGTGCCCCGCTGTCTCCCGCTTTGTCTCCCGCTGTGTTCCGCTGTGTCCCGCTGTGTCCCCGCTGTGTCCCCAGCTGTGTCCCGCTGTGTACCCCGCTGTGTCCTGCTATGTTCCCGCAGTGTCCCCGATGTGTCCCGCTGTGTCCCGCTGTGTCCTCGCTGTGTCCCCAGCTGTGTACCCCACTCTGTCCCGCTGTGTCCCCCGCTGTGTCTCTGTTGTGTCCCCGCTGTATCCCGCTTTGTCCTGCTGTGTACTGCTGTGTCCCCCGCTGTGTCCCGCTGTGTCCTGCTGTGTCACGCTGTTTCCCCGCTGCGTCCCCGCTGTGTCCCTCTGTGTACCCCGCTGTGTCCCGCTCTGTCCCGCTGTGTCCCCGCTGTGTGCCCGCTGTGTCCCGCTGTGTACCCCGCTGTGTCCAGCTATGTCACCGCTTGTCTCGCTGTGGCCACTCTCTGTCTCCACTGTCCCCCGTTGTGTCCCCCGCTGTGTCCCACTGTGTCCAGGCAGGGTCACTGCTGTTTCCCGCTGTGTCCCGCTGTGTTCCGTGGTGCTCCTCTTTGTCCCCCGCTGTGTCCCCCGCTGAGTCCCCGCTGTGTCACCGCTGTGTCCCACTGTGTCCTCGCTGTGTCCCCCGCTGTCTCCAGCTCTGTCCCCCGCTGTGTACTCACGCTTTGTCCCCGCTGTGTCCCACTGTGTCCCGCTGTGTCCCGCTGTGCCCCCACTGTGTCCCATTGTGTCCACAGCTGTGTACCATGCTGTGTAAAACTGTGTCCTTGCTGTATCGACGCTGTGTCCCGCTGTGTCCCGCTGTGTCCTCACTGTGTTCCCAGCTGTGTCCCGCTGTGTCCCCCGCTGTGTCCCCCGCTGTTTCCTCGCTGTATCCCCTGCTGTGTCCCGCTGTGTCCTGGCTGTGTCCCCCGCTGTGTCCGGCTGTGTCCCCACTATATCCCCCGCTGTGTGCCCGCTGTGTCTCGCTGTGTCCCCCCCTGTGTCCCCCTCTTTGTCCCGCTGTGTCCCGCGCTGTGACCCGCTGTGTCCACTGTTGTTTCCCCGCTGTGTCCCGCTGTGTCCCCTGATGTATCCCGCTGTGTCCTCGCTGTGTCCCCCGCTGTGTAGTGCTGTGTCCCGCTGTGTCCCCTGCTGTGTCCCCCGCTGTGTCCCGCTCTGTCCCCGCTGTGTCCCGCTGTGTCCACTGCTGTGTCCCCGCTGTGTACCTCTGTGTCCCCTGATGTATCCCGCTGTGTCATCGCTGTGTCCCCCGCTGTGTCCCGCTGTGTCCCCGCTGTGTCCCCCGCTGTGTCCCGCTGTGTCCCGCTGTGTACCCCGCTGTGTCCTGCTATGTTCCCGCAGGGTCCCTGCTGTGTCCCGCTGTGTCCTCCCTGTGTCCCCCGCTGTGTCCCGCTGTGTCCAGCTGTGTCCCACGCTGTGTATCCCGCTGTGTCCCCCGCTGTGTCTCGCTGTGTCCTTGCTGTGTCCCCCGCTGTGTCCCGCTGTGTCCCCGCTGTGTCCCGCTGTGTCCTCGCTGTGTCCCGCTCTGTCTCCCCCTTGTCCCCGCTGTGTCCCGCTGTGTCCCGTGGTGTCCCGCTTTGTCCCCCGCTGTGTTCCCCGCTGAGTTCCCGCTGTGTCCCCGCCTTGTCCCGCTCTGTCCACCCTGTGTCCCCCGCTGTGTCCCGCTGTGTACTCTGCTGTGTCCCGCTGTGTCTACTGCTTTGTTCCTGCTGTGTCCCTCTCTGTCCCCCTGTGTCCTCACTGTGTCCCACGCTGTGTTCCGCTGAGTCCTTGCTGTGTCCGCCGATGTGCCCCCTTGTGTCCCCAGCTGTGTACCCCGCTGTGGCCCACTGTGTCCCCGCTGTATCGACGCTGTGTCCCGCTGTTTCCCACTGTGTCCTCGCTGTGTCCCCCGCTGTCTCCCGCTCTGTCCCCCGCTGTGTCTCACGCTTTGTCCCAGCTGTGTCCCACTGTGTTCCGCTGTTTCCCGCTGTGCCACCACTGTGTCCCGTTGTGACCACCGTTGTGTACCACGCTGTGTAACGCTGTGTCCCCGCTGTATCGACGCTGTGTCCCGCTGGGTCCCGCTGTGTCCTCGCTGTGTTCCCCGCTGTGTCCCGCAGTGTCCCCCGCTGTGTCCTCGCTGTGTCCCCCGCTGTGTCCCGCTGTGTCCTCGCTGGGTCCCCCGCTGTGTCCTGCTTTGTCCCCTGCTGTGTCTCGCTGGGTCCCACTGTGTCCCGCTCTGTCCCTGCTGTGTGCCGCTGTGTCCTGCTGTGTCCTCACTGTGTCCCCCACTGTCTCCCGCTCTGTCCCCCGCTGTGTCTCAGGATTTGTCCTCTCTGTGTCCCACTGTGTCCCGCTCTGTCCCGCTGTGCCCCCACTGTGTCCCCTTGTGTCCACAGATTTGTACCACACTGTGTAACGCTGTATCCCCGCTGTATCGACGCTGGGTCCTGCTGTGTCCCGCTGTGTCCTCGCTGTGTTCCCTGCTGTGTCCCGCTGTGTCCCCCGGTGTGTCCCCCGCTGTTTTCCTGTCTGTGTCCCCCGCTGTGTCCCGCTGTGTCCTCGCTGGGCCCTCCGCTGTTTCCCGCTGGGTCCCCCGCTGTGTGCCCGCTGTGTGCCCGCTGTGTACCCCGCTGTGTCCAGCTGTGTCCTTTTGTGTCACGCTATTTCCCCGCTGTGTCCCTGCTGTGTCCCTCTGTGTACCCCGCTGTGTCCAGCTTTGTCCCCGCTGTGTCTCGCTGTGTCCCTCGCTCTGTCCCACACTGTGTCCCGCTCTGTCCGCCTCTGTGTCCCGCTTTGTCCCCCGCTGTGTCCCGCTGTGTCCCCTGCTGTGTCCCACTGTGTCCCCCGATGAGTCCCCGCTGTGTCACCGCTGTGTCCCGCTGTTTCCTCGCTGTGTCCTCTGCTGTCTCCCTCTCTGCCCCCACTGTGTCTCACGCTTTGTCCCCGCTGTGTCCCACTGTGTCCCGTTGTGTCCACAGTGTGTACCACGCTGTGTAACGCTGCGTCCCCGCTGTATCGATGCTGTGTCCCGCTGTGTCCCGCTGTGTCCTCGCTGTGTTCCCCACTGTGTCCCGCTGTGTCCCCCGCTGTGTCCCCCGCTGTGTCCTCGTTGTGTCCCCTGTTGTTCCCGCTGTGTCCTCACTGGGTAGCCCACTGTGTCCCACTGTGTCCTCCGCTGTGTACCACGCTGTGTAACTCTGTGTGCCCGCTGTATCGACGCTGTGTCCCGCTGTGTCCACGCTGTGTCCTCGCTGTGTCCCCCGCTGTCTGCCGCTTTGTCCCCGCTGTGTCCCTAGCTGTGTCCCGCTGTGTCCCACTGTGTACCCCGCTGTGTCCCACTATGTTCCCGCAGTGTCCCCGCTGTGTACCGCTGTGTCCCGCTGGGTACTCTCTGTGTCCCCCGCAGTGTCTCGTTGTGTCCCCAGCTATGCACCCTGCTGTGTCCCGCTGTGTCCCCGCTGTAACGACGCTGGGTCCCGCTGGGTCCCGCTATGTCCTCCATGTGTTCCCCGCTGTGTCCCGTTGTGTCCCCAGTTGTGTACCTCGCTGTGTCCCGCTGTGTCCCCGCTGTATCGACGCTGGGTCCCGCTGGGTCCCGCTGTGTCGTCCCTGTGTCCCCCGCTGTGTCCCGCTGTGTCCCTCTGTGTCCCGCTGTGTCCCCCGCTGTGTCTGGCTGTGTCCCGCTGTGTCCCCCGCTGTGTCCCTGCTGTGTCCCCGCTGTGTCCCACTGTGTTCCCCATGTGTCCCCGGCTGTGTCCCACCGTGTCCCACTGTGTCCCCCACTGTTTCCCCCGCTGTGTCCGGCTGTGTCACCCGCTGTGTCCCGCTGTGTCCGCTGCTGTGTCCCCGCTGTGTCCCGCTTTTTCCCCGGCTGTGTCCCGCTGTGTCCTCACTGTGTCCCCCGCTGTATCCCGCTGTGTCCCGCTGTGTACCCCGCTGTGTCCAGCTATGTCACCGCTGTGTCCCGCTGTGGCCCATCTCTGTCTCCGCTGTCCCCCGCTTTGTCCCCCACTGTGTGCCGCTGTGTCCCGCTATGTCCCCCGCTTCATCCCGCTTTGTCCCCCGCTGTGTTCCGCTGTGTCCCGCTGTGTCCCCCGCTTTGTCCTGCTGTGTCTCCGCAGTGTCCCCGCTGTGTCCCGCTGTGTCACACTGTGTCCCGTGGTGTCCCACTTTGTCCCCCGATGTGTACCCCCGCTGTGTCCCCCGCTGAGTCCCCTCTGTTTCGACGCTGTGTCCCGCTGTTTCCCGCTGTGTCCTCGCTGTGTTCCCCGCTGTGTCCCGCTGTGTCCCCCGTTGTGTCCACCACTGTGTCCTCGCTGTGTCCCCCGCTGTGTCCCGCTGTGTCCTCGCTGTGTCCCCCGCTGTGTCCCGCTGTGTCCCATGCTGTGTCCCGTTGTGTCCGACTGTGTCCCGCTCTGTCCCCACTGTCTCCCGCTGTGTCCCGCTGTGTCCCCGCTGTGTGCCCGCTGTGTCCCGCTGTGTACCCCGCTGTGTCCAGCTGTGTCCTTTTGTGTCACACTGTTTCCCTCTGTGTCCCTGCTGTGTCCCTCTGTGTACCCCGCTGTGTCCAGCTTTGTCCCCGCTGTGTCTCGCTGTGTCCCATGCTCTGTCCCACACTGTGTCCCGCAGTGTCCCCCGCTGTGTCCCGCTGTGTCCCCCACTGTCTCCCACTTTGTCCCACGCTGTGTCCAGCTCTATCCCGCTGTGTCCTCGCTCTGTCCCCCGCTGTGTCCTGCTGTGTCCCCGCTGTGTCCCAAGCTGTGTCCCGCTGTGTTCCGTTGTGTCCTCGCTGTGTCGCCTGCTGTGTCCCATTGTGTCCCCAGCTGTGTACCCCGCTGAGTCCCGCTGTGTGCCCGCTGTATCGACGCTGTGTCCCGCTGGGTCCCGCTGTGTGCCCCACTGTGACCCACTGTGTCCCCAACTGTGTACGCTGCTGTGTAACGCTTTGTCCCGGCTGTATCGACGCTGTGTCCCGCTGGGTCCCGCTGTGTCCTGCTGTGTCCCGCTGTGTACCCCGCTGTGTCCCGCTATGTTCCCGCACTGTCCCCGCTGTGGCCCGCTGTGTCCCACTGTGTCCCGTGGTGTCCCAGTTTGTCCCCGCTGTGTCTCGCTGTGTCCCACGCTCTGTCCCACACTGTGTCCCGCAGTGTCCCCCGCTGTGTCCCGCAGTGTCCCCCGCTGTGTCCTGCTGTGTCCCCCGCTGTGTCCCACTGTGTCCTCCGCTGAGTCCCCGCTGTGTCACCACTGTGTACCGCTGTTTCCTCACTGAGTCCCCTGTTGTCTCCCTTTCTGACCCCCGCTGTGTCTCACGCTTTGTCCCCGCTGTGTCCCACTGTGTCCCGCTGTGTCCCGCTGTGCCCCCACTGTGTCCCCGCTGTGTCCCTGCTGTGTCCCTGCTGTGTCACTGCTGTGTCCCGCTGTGTCCTGCTGTGTCCTCGCTGTGTCCCACGCTGTGTTCCGCTGTGTCCCCCGCTGTGTCCCGCTGTGTCCCGCTGTGTCCCCGCTGTGTCCCGCTGTGTCCTAGCTCTGTCCCCAGCTGTGTACCCCACTGTGTCCCGCTGTGTCCCTGCTGTGTCGACGCTGGGTCCCACTGTGTCCCGCTGTGTCCTCCCTTTGTCCCCCGCTGTGTCCCGCTGTGTCCGGCACTGTGTCCCGCTGTGTCTACTGCTGTGTCCCCGCTGTGTCCTGCTGTGTCCAACTGGGTTCCTGCTGTATCCACGCTGGGTCCCGCTGGGTCCTGCTCTGTCATCCCTGTGTCCCCCGCTGTGTCCCGCTGTGTCTACCGCTGTGTCTCTGCTGTGTCCCCGCTGTGTCCCCGCTGTGTCCCGCTTTGTCCCGCTGTGTACTGCTGTGTCCCCCGCTGAATCCCGCTGTGTCCCAATGTGTCCTCGCTCTGTCCCCCGCTGTATCCCGCTGTGTCCTCCCTGTGTCCCCCGCTGTGTCCCGCTGTGTCCCGCTGTGTCGCCGCTGTGTGCCCGCTGTGTCCCGCTGTGTACCGCGCTGTATCCAGCTGTGTCACCGCTTTGTCTCGCTGTGGCCACTCTCTGTCTCCGCTGTCCCCCCCTGTGTCCCCCGCTGTGTCCCGCTGTGTCCCGCAGTGTTCCCGCTGTGTCCTGCTGTGTCACACTGTGTCCCGTGGTGTCCCACTTTGTCCCACGCTGTGTCCCCCGCTGAGTCCCCTCTGTGTCGCCGCTGTGTCCCCCTGTGTCCTCGCTGTGTCCCCCGCTGTCTCCCGCTTTGACTCCCGCTGTGTTCCGCTGTGTCCCGCTGTGTCCCCGCTGTGTCCCCAGCTGTGTCCCGCTGTGTCCCGCTGTGTACCCGCTGTGTCCTGCTATGTTCCCACAGTGTCCCCGCTGTGTCCCGCTGTGTCCCGCTGTGTCCTTGCTGTGTTCCCAGCTGTGTACCCCACTGTGTCCCGCTGTGTCCCTGCTGTATCGACGCTGGGTCCCGCTGGGTCCCGCTGTGTCCTCCCTTTGTCCCCCGCTGTGTCCCGCTGTGTCCGGCACTGTGTCCCGCTGTGTCTACTGCTGTGTCCCCGCTGTGTCCCGCTGTGTCCAGCTGGGTCCCTGCTGTATCCACGCTGGGTCCCGCTGGGTCCTGCTCTGTCATCCCTGTGTCCCCCGCTGTGTCCCGCTCTGTCCCCCGCTGTGTCTCTGCTGTGTCCCCGCTGTGTCCCGCCTTGTCCAGCTGTGTACTGCTGTGTCCCCCGCAGAATCACGCTGTGTCCCAAAGTGTCCCACTGTGTCCTTGCTGTGTCCCATGCTGTGTGCCGCTGTGTCCTCGATGTGTCCCCCGCTGTGTCCCGCTGTGTCCTGATGTGTCACGCTGTTTCCCCGCTGCGTCCCCACTGTGTCCCTCTGTGTACCCCACTGTGTCCAGCTTTGTCCCAGCTGTGTCTCGCTGTGACCCACGCTCTGTCCCCCACTGTGTCCCGCTCTGTCCCGCTCTGTGTCCCGCTGTGTCCCCTGCTGTGTCCTACTGTGTCCCCGCAGTGTCACTGCTGTTTCCTGCTGTGTCCCGCTGTGTTCCGTGGTGTCCCTCTTTGTCTCCCGCTGTGTCCCCCGCTGAGACCCCGCTGTGTCAACGCTGTGTCCCCCTGTGTCCTGGCTGTGTCTCCCGCTGTCTCCAGCTCTGTCCCCCGCTGTGTCTCACGCTTTGTCCCCGCTGTGTCCCACTGTGTCCCGCTGTGTCCCGCTGTGCCCCCACTGTGGCCACGCTGTGTCCCTGCTGTGTCCCTGCTGTGTGGCCGCTGTGTCCCGCTGTTTCCTGCTGTGTCCTCGCTTTGTCCCACGCTGTGTTCCGCTGTGTCCCCCGCTGTGTCCCGCTGTGTCCCGCTGTGTCCCCGCTGTGTCCCGCTGTGTCCCCCGCTGTGTCCCTCTGTGTCCCGCTTTGTCCCTGCTGTGACCCTCTCTGTCCCCGCTGTATTGACGCTGTGTCCCGGTGTGTCCCGCTGTGTCCGCGCTGGGTTCCCGGCTGTGTCCCGCTGTGTACCCCTCTGTGTCCCCGGCTGTGTCCCGCTGTGTCCCCTCTCTGTCCCCT
>NW_012291129.1:0-1256 GCF_000151885.1 Dipodomys ordii | reverse complement strand
AATGAGTACATTTCTTTTTTTTTTTGGTCCGGTTGTGGGGCCTGAACTCTGGGCCTGGGTGCTGTCCCTCAACTCTTCAGCTCAAGGCTAGCGCTCTACCACTTGAGCCACAGCGCCACTCCCGGCTTTTTTCTTTTTTCTTATGTGGTGCTGAGGAATCAAACCCAGGGCCTCATGCATGCAAGGCAGGCGCTCTACCACTGAGCCGCCTTCCCAGCCCCATGAGTACATTTCTTATCAAGCATTGTTGCCTCCTCCTTTGTTTCACTTCCTATCCCTTTCCATCCCCCCCCCCCCAAAGTTCTTTAAAAGTCATGTAAATGATGGCTGAAGTGCACCTGAGTAGATAAAAGTGTTTTATCTTCCATACATATAGCCCCCTGGGCTTGATTTCTAGTACCACCAAAAAAAATCATTTAAAAAATAAAATATAAATATAGAAACCTCCCCCCCCCAAAAAAAAAACATATGTTTATCATTTTATATTTTATCTTTTGGAGTTGTGAGCTGAGTTTGATCTTAGGGCCTGAAGCTTGCTAGGTAGTTACTCTACTACTTGTCCTTTATCGACAGCCCTTTTTTTTGCTTTAGCTTTTTTTTTTTTTTTTGGTAGTGTCTTTCTTCCTTTTTGATTTTTGCATGGATCAGCCTGGACCACAATCCTTACAGCCTCTAACAGGGAATCACAGGCATGTGCCATTAAACCTGGCTTATTGTTTGAGGGTAGCCTCTTGGTGCTTCTTTGCCTGGACTGGCCTTAAATCTTAATATTCCTGATCTCTGTCTACTGAGTAGTTGGGATTGAATTGTGAGCCACTGTACTTGCTAACTTAAATGTCTTATTTTGTTTTATTCTTTTTGCTGATCCTGAGGCTTGAACTCAAGTTCTGGGCCCTGTTCCTGAGTGTTTTGCTCAAGGCTAATGCTCTACCACTGGGCCACTGTTCCATTTCCAGCTTTTTACTGGTTCATTGGAGTCTCACAGACTTGTGCTCAGACTGGCTTCAAACAGCAGTCCTTAACCTCCTGAGTAGCTAGAATTACAGCAATGAGCCACGAGCAACTAACTGGCTAGTGGTTATTTTGTCAGTTTTTTTTCATTCCTTTTTTTTTTTTTTTTAATATGGCACGCTTCATGAATTTGTGTGTCATCCTTGCGCAAGGCCATGCTAATCTCTGTACCGTTCCAATTTAGTATAAGTGCTGCTGAAGCGAGCACTTCATTCATTTCTTGTTACCTATTATCATTTTACTTT
>NW_012291128.1:0-9982 GCF_000151885.1 Dipodomys ordii | reverse complement strand
ATCATCGCTGTGTTCCCGCTGTGTCCAGCTAGTTTCCCCCAACTGTGTCCCCCTCTGTGTCCTGCTGTGTCTCCCGCCGTGTCCCGCTGTGTCCCGCTGCGTCCCCGCTGTGTCCCGCTGTGTCCCGCTGTGTCCCCCACTGTGTCCCGCAGTGACCCCGCTGTGTCCCGCTGTGTCCCCGCTGTATCGACGCTGTGTCCCGCTGGGTCCTGCTGTGTCCTCTCTGTGTTCCCCACTGTGTCCCGCTGTGTCCCCCGCTGTGTCCCTCGCTGTGTCCCCCGCTGTGTCCCACTGTGTCCCCCGCTGTGTCCTTGCTGTGTCCCCGCTGGGTCCCGCTGGGTCCCGCAGTGTCCCCCGCTGAGTCCCGCTGTGTCACCGCTGTGTCCCGCTCTGTCCCCGCTCTATCGACGCTGTGTCCCGCTGTGTCCCCCACTGTGTCCCGCTTTGTCACCGCTGTGTCCCGCTCTGAACTCGCTGTGTCCCCCACTGTTTCCCGCTTTGTCACCGCTGTGTCCCGCTGTGTCCTCGCTGTGTCCCCCGCTGTGTCCTGCTTTGTCCCTGCTGTGTACCCCGCTGTGTCCCGCTGTGTCCCCCGCTGTGTCCCGCTGTGTCCCCTGCTGTGTCCCCACTGTGTCACGCTGTGTTTCGCTGTGTCCGGCTGTGTCCTCGCTCTGTCTCCCTCAGTGTCCAGCTGTGTCATGCTCTGTCCCTTCTGTGTCCCTCTTTGTCCAGCTCTGTCCCCGCTGTGTGTCCGCTGTGTCCCACTGTGTACCCTTCTGTGTCCAGCTGTGTCCACTCTGTGTCCCGCTGTGTCCCTTCTCTGTCCCCCGCTGTCCACCGCTGTGTCCCCCGGCTGTGTCCCGCAGTGTCCCCGCTGTGTCCCGCTGTGTCCTACTGTGTCCTGTGGTGTCCCGCTTTTTTCCCTCTATGTCCCCTGCTGAGTCCCCTCTGTGTCCCCGCTGTGTCCAGCTGTGTCCTCGCTGTGTCCTCCGCTGTCGCCTGCTTTGTCCCACGCTGTGTCCTACTGTGTCCCAATGTGTACCTGCAGTGTCCCCCGCTGTATCCCGCTGTGTCCCGCTGTGTCCCCCGCTGAGTCCTGCTGGGTCCCGCTGGGTCCCCGCTGTGTCCCCGCTGTGTCCCATGTGTCCCCCGCTGTGTCCCACTGTGTCCCCCGCTGTGTCCCGCTGTGTCCACTGCTGTGACCCCGTTGTGCCTTGCTGTGTCCCGCTGTGTCCCCCATTCTCCCCCGCTGTGTCCTTGCTGTGTCCCTCTGTGTCCCGCTGTGTCCCCCAGTGTCCCCAGCTGTGTCCCGCTGTGTCCCCTCCTGTGTCCCTGCTGTGTCCCGCTGTGTCACGCTGTGTCCTCGCTGTGTCTCCCGGAGAGTCCCGCAGTGTCCTCGCTGTGTCCCTCACTGTGTCCTGCTTTGTCCACTGCTGTGTCCCGCTGTGTACCCCTCTGTGTCCCCCGATGTGTCCCCCGCTGTGTCCCGCTGTGTCCCGCTTTCTCCCCCGCCCTGTCCCTGCTGTGCTCCGCTGTGTACCGCTGTGTCTCGCTGTGTACTGCTGTGTCCCCCGCTGAGTCCTGCTGTGTCCCCGCTGTGTCCCAATGTGTCCTCGCTGTGTCCCCCGCTGTGTCCCGCTGTGTCCCCCCTGTGTCCCCCGCTGTGTCCCGCTGGGTCCCTCTGTGTCCCCTGCTGTGTACCCTGCTCTGTCCCACTGTGTCCCCCGCTGTGTCCCGCTTTGTCATCGCTGTGTCCCCCGCTGTGTCCCGCTGTGTCCCACTGTGTCCTGTTGTGTCCCGCTATGTCCCACACTGTGTCCCGTTGTGTCCCCAGCTGTGTACCCCGCTGTGTCCCGCTGTGTCCCCGCTCTATCGATGCTGTGTCCCTCGCTGTTTCCCGCTGTGTCCCCCGCTGTGTCCTGCTGTGTCCTCCCTGTGGACCCGCTGTGTCCCGCTGTGTCCCCGGTTGTGTCCCGCTGGGTCCCCTGCTGTGTCACTGCTGTGTCCCGCTGTGTTCCACTGTGTCCCGCTGTGTCCTTGCTGTGTCTCCCGCAGTGTCCCGCAGTGTCCTCGCTGTGTCCCCCACTGTGTCCTGCTTTGTCCACTGCTGTGTCCCGCTGTGTACCCCTCTGTGTCACCCGCTCTGTCCCTGCTGTGACCCGCTGTGTCCCGCTGTGTACTGCTGTGTCCCCAGCTGAGTCCTGCTGTGTCCCCGCTGTGTCCCAATGTGTCCTCGCTGTGTCCCCCCCTGTGTCCCGCTGTGTCCCCCCTGTGTCCCCCGCTGTGTCTCACGCTTTATCCCGTCTGTGTCCCACTGTGTCCCGCTGTGTCCCGCTGTGCCCACACTGTGTCCCGTTGTGTCCACAGCTGTGTACCCCGCTGTGTCCCGCCGTGTCCCCGCTGTATCGACGCTGTGTCCCACTGGGTCATGCTGTGTCCTCCCTGTGTTCCCTGCTGTGTCGCACTGTGTCCCCGCTGTGTGCCCGCTGTGTCCCGCTGTGTACTTCGTTGTGTCCAGCTTTGTCACCGCTGTGTCCTCGCTGTGTCCCCCGCTGTGTCCCACTGTGTCCTCACTGTGTCCCCCTCTGTGTCCCGCTGTGTCCCCTGCTATGTCCCGCTGTGTCCAGCTGTGTCCCGCTCTGTCCCCGCTTTGTGCCCGCTGTGTCCCGCTGTGTACTCCGTTGTGTCCAGCTGTGTCACCGCTGTGTCCCGCTGTGTCCTCTCTTTGTCTCCACTGTCCCCCGCTGTGTCCCCCGCTGTGTCCCGCTGTGTCCCGCTGTGTCCCCCGCTTTGTCCTGCTGTGTCGACACAGTGTTCCCTCTGTGTCCTGCTGTGTCACACTGTGTCCCATGGTGTTCCGCTTTTTTCCCCGCTGTTTCCCCCTCTGAGTCCCCTTTGTGTCCCCACTGTGTCCCGCTGTGTCCCGCTGTGTCCTAGCTGTGTCCCCCACTGTGTCCCCGCTGGGTCACAAGCTGTGTCCTACTGTGTCCCGCTGTGTCCCGCTATGTTCCCGCAATGTCCCCGCTGTGTCCCGCTGTGTCCCACTGTGTCCTCGCTGTGTCCCCCGCTGTGCCCCGTTGTGTCCCCAGCTGTGTACCCCGCTCTGTCCCGCTGTGTCCCCGTTGTAATGACGCTGTGTCCCGCTGGGTCCCGCTGTGTCCTCACTGTGTCCCGCTGTGTAACCCTCTGTGTCCCCCGCTGTGTCCCGCTGTGTCCCGATGTGTACTGCTGTGTCCCCCCGCTGAGTCCCGCTGTGTCCTGCTGTGTCCAAATGTATCCTCACTGTGTCCCCCGCTGTGTCCCTCTGTGTCCCCCCTGTGTCCCCCGCTGTGTCCTGCTGTGTCCTCGATGTGTCCCCTGCTGTGTCCCGTTGTGTCCCCAGCTGTGAACCTCGCTGTGTCCCACTGTGTCCCCGCTGTATCGACGCTATGTCCCGCTGTGTCCTCGCTGTGTTCCCCGCTGTGTCCCGCTTTGTCCCCCGGTGTGTCCCCCTGTGTCCCCCGCTGTTTCCCCGCTGTGTCCCTCTATGTACCCCGCTGTATATAGCTTTGTCTCTGATGTGTCTCGCTGTGTCTCACGCTCTATCCCCCGCTGTGTCCTGCTGTGTCCCCCACTCTGTCCCGCTGTGTCCCTCTGTGTCCCCCACTGTGTCCCGCTGTGTCCCCGCAGGGTCACCGCTGTTTCGCGCTGTGTCCCGCTGTGTCCGTGGTGTCCCGCTTTGTCCCCCGCTGTGTCCCCAGCTGAGTCCCCGCTGTGTCCCCGCTGTGTCCCGCTGTGTCCTTGCTGTGTCCCCCGCTGTCTCCCGCTCTGTCCCCCGCTGTGTCTCACGCTTTATCCCGTCTGTGTCCCACTCTGTCCCGCTGTGTCCCGCTGTGTCCACCACTGTGTCCTTTTGTGTCCCCAGCTGTGTAACCCGCTGTGTAACGCTGTGAATCCCGCTGTATCGAGGCTGTGTCACGCTGGGTCCCGCTGGGTCCTTGCTCTGTTATTCGTGGTGTCCCCCTCTGTCCCCCGCTGTGTTCCCCGCTCTGTCCTAGTGTGTCCCCCGCTGTGTCTTGTTGTGTCCTACTGTGTCCCGTGGTGTCCCGCTTTTTTCCCACTATGTCCCCTGCTGAGTCCCCTCTGTGTCCCCGCTGTGTCCAGCTGTGTCCTCGCTGTGTCCTCTGCTGTCTCCCGCTTTGTCCTACGCAGTGTCCTACTGTGTCCCAATGTGTCCCTGCAGTGTCCCCCGCTGTGTCCCGCTGTGTCCCGCTGTGTCCCCCGCTGTGTTATGCTGGGTCCCGCTGTGTCCCCGCTGTGTCTCCGCTGTGTCCCGCTGTGTCCCCCGCTGTGTCCCCGCTGTGTCCCGCTGTCTCCCCCGCTGTGTCCTGTTGTGTCCCGCTGTGTCCCCCGCTGTGTCCCGCTGTGACCCCCACTGTGTCCTGCTGTGTCCACTGCTGTGACCCTGTTGTGCCTTGCTGTGTCCCGCTGTGTCCCCCACTGTCCCCCGCTGTGTCCTTGCTGTGTCCCTCTGTGTCCCGCTGTGTCCCAAAGTGTCCCCAGCTGTGTCCCGCTGTGTCACCGCTGAGTCCCGCTGTGTCCTCGCTGTGTCCCCCGCTGTGTCCTTCTTTGTCCCTGCTGTGTACCCCGCTGTGTCCCGCTGTGTCCCCCACTGTGTCCCGCTGTGTCCCCTGCTGTGTCCCTACTGTGTCACGCTTTGTTTCGCTGTGTCCGGCTGTGTCCTCGCTCTGTCTCCCTCAGTGTCCACCTGTGTCACGCTCTGTCCCCTCTGTGTCCCTCTGTGTCCAGCTCTGTCCCCGCTGTGTGTCCGCTGTGTCCCGCTGTGTACCCTTCTGTGTCCAGCTGTGTCCCCTCTGTGTCCCGCTGTGTCCATTCTCTGTCCCCCGCTGTCCACCGCTGTGTCTCCTGGCTGTGTCCCACAGTGTCCCCGCTGTGTCCCGCTGTGTCCTACTGTGTCCCGTGGTGTCCCGCTTTTTTCCCTCTATGTCCCCTGCTGAGTCCCCTCTGTGTCCCCGCTGTGTCCAGCTGTGTCCTCGCTGTGTCCTCTGCTATCTCCCGCTTTGTCCCACGCTGTGTCCTACTGTGCCCCACTGTGTCCTTGCTGTGTCCCCCGCTGTGTCCCGCTGTGTCCCCCGCTGTGACCTGCTGTGTCACGCTGTGTCCCCGCTGTGTCCCTGCTCTGTCCCGCTGTGTCCCCTGATGTGTCCCGCTGGGTCCCGCTGTGTCCCCCGCTGTGTCCCGCTGTGTCCCCGCAGGTACACCGCTGTTTCACGCTGTGTCCTGCTGTGTTCCGTGGTGTCCCGCTTTGTCCCACGCTGTGTCCCGCTGTGTCCACTGCTGGGTCCCCGCTTGGTCCCGCTGTGTCTCGCTGTTTCCCGCTGTGTCCTCGCTTTTTCCCATGCTGTGTTCCGCTGTGTCCTCCCTGTGTCCCCCGCTGTGTCCCGCTGTGTCCCTGCTGTGTCCTGGTGGGTCCCGCTGTGTCCCTGATGTGTCCGGCAGTGTCCCACGCTGTGTCCCGCTGTGTCCCGCTGTGTCCCCCGCTGTGTCCCGCTGTGTCCCCGCAGGTTCACCGCTGTTTCACGCTGTGTCCCACTGTGTTCCGTGGTGTCCCGCTTTGTCCCCCGCTGTGGCCTCCCTGAGCCACCTCTGTGTCCCCGCTGTGTCCCGCTGTGTCCTCGCTGTGTCCGCCTCTGTCTCCCGCTCTGTCCACCGCTGTGTCTCACGCTTTGTCCCTGCTGGGTCCCGCTGGGTCCCGCTCTGTCCCCCACTGTGTCCCCCGCTGAGTCCTCTATGTGTCGCCACTGTGTCCCGCTGTGTCCTCGCTGTGTCCTCTGCTATCTCCCGCTTTGTCCCACGCTGTGTCCCGCTGTGTCCCGCTGTGTCCTCTTTGTGTCCCCGGCTGTGTCCTGCTGTGTTCCCGCTGTGTCCCAAGCTGTGTCCCGCTGTGTCCCGCTGTGTGCCCCGCTGTGTCCTGCTGGGTGCCGCTGTGTCCCCGCTGTGTCCCCGCTGTGTCCTCGCTGTGTCCCGCTGTGTCTACTGCTGTGTCCCCACTGTGTCCCGCTGTGTCTCGCTGTGTCCCTCTGTGTCCTCGCTGTTTCCCACGCTGTGTTCTGCTGTGTCCTCACTGTGTCCCCCGCTGTGTCCCGTTGTGTACCAAGCTGTGTACCCCGCTGTGTCCCGCTGTGTCCCCACTGTATCGACGCTGTGTCCCGCTTGGTCCCGCTGTGTCCTCGCTGTGTTCCCCGCTGTGTCCCGCTGTTTACCCCTCTGTGTCCCCCGCTGTGTCCCGCTGTGTCCCGCTGTGTACTGCTGTGTCCCCCGCTGAGTCCCGCTGTGTCCCCGCTGTGTCCCAATGTGTCCTCGCTGTGTCCCGCGCTGGGTCCGGCTGTGTCCTCCCTGTGTCCCCCGCTGTGTCCCACTGTGTCCCGGCTGTGTCCCCCGCTGTGCCCCTGCAGTGTCAGCGCTGTGTCCCGCTGTGTGCTCGCTGTGTCCCCCACTGTCTCCCGCTCTGTACCCCGCTGTGTCCTTGCTGTGTCGCCACTGTGTCCCGCTGTGTCCCGCAGTGTCCCCAGCTGTGTCCCGCTGTGTCACCGCTGTGTCCCGCTGTTTCCTCGCTGTGTCCCCCGCTGTGTCCCTCTTTCCTTGCTGTGCACCCCGCTGTGTCCCTCTGTGTCCCCGGCTGTGTCCCGCTGTGTCCCCTGCTGTGTCCCCACTGTGTCACGCTGTGTTTCGCTGTGTCCGGCTGTGTCCTCGCTGTGTCTCATTCAGTGACCAGCTGTGTCCTCCCTGTGTCCCCCGCTGTGTCCCGCTGAGTCTCCTGCTGTGTCCCGCTGTGTCCCGCTGTGTCACGCTCTGTCCCATCTGTGTCCCTCTGTGTCCAGCTCTGTCCCCGTTGTGTGTCCGCTGTGCCCCGCTGTGTACACTTCTGTGTCCAGCTGTGTCCCCTCTGTGTCCTCCTGTGTCCATTCTCTGTCCCCCGCTGTCCACCGCTGTGTCCCCCGGCTGTGTCCAGCAGTGTCCCCTCTGTGTCCCGTTGTGTCCTACTGTGTCCCATGGTGTCCTGCTTTTTTCCCTCTATGTCCCCTGCTGAGTCCCCTCTCTGTCCCCGCTGTGTCCAGCTGTGTCCTCGCTGTGTCCTCTGCTGTCTCCCGCTTGTCCTACGCTGTGTCCTACTGTGTCCCATTGTGTCCCTGCAGTGTCCCCGGCTGTGTCCCGCTGTGGCCCGCTGTGTCCCCCGCTGTGTCCTGCTGGGTCCCGCTGTGTCCCCGCTGTGTCTCCGCTGTGTCCCGCTGTGTCCCCCGCTGTGTCCCGCTGTGTCCCCCGCTGTGTCCCGCTGTGTCCCCCGCTGTGTCCTGCTGTGTCCACTGCTGTGACCCCGTTGTGCCTTGCTGTGTCTCGCTGTGTCCCCCACTATCCCCCGCTGTGTCCTTGCTGTGTCCCTCTGTGTCCCGCTGTGTCCCAAAGTGTCCCCAGCTGTGTTCCGCTGTGTCACCGCTGTGTCCCACTGTGTCCTCGCTGTGTCCCCAGCTGTGTCCTTCTTTGTTCCTGCTGTGTACCCCGCTGTGTCCCGCTGTGTTCCCCACTGTGTCCCGCTGTGTCCCCTGCTGTGTCCCCACTGTGTCACGCTTTGTTTCGCTGTGTCCGGCTGTGTCCTCGCTCTGTCTCCCTCAGTGTCCACCTGTGTCACGCTCTGTCCCCTCTGTGTCCCTCTGTGTCCAGCTCTGTCCCCGCTGTGTGTCCGCTGTGTCCCGCTGTGTACCCTTCTGTGTCCAGCTGTGTCCCCTCTGTGTCCCGCTGTGTCCCTTCTCTGTCCCCCGCTGTCCACCGCTGTGTCTCCTGGCTGTGTCCCGCCGTGTCCCCGCTGTGCCCCGCAGTGTCCCGCTGTGTCCCGCTCTGTCCCCCACTGTGTCCCCCGCTGTGTCCTCTATGTGTCGCCGCTGTGTCCCTCTGTGTCCTCGCTGTGTCCCCTGCTGTCTCCCGCTTTGTCCCACGCTGTTTCCCGCTGTGTCCTCGCTGTGTCCCCCGCTGTGTGCCCCGCTGTGTCCCACTATGTTCCCGCAGTGTCCCCGCTGTGTCCTTGCTGTGTCCCCGCTGGGTCCCGCTGGGTCCCACATTGTCCCCCGCTGAGTCCGGTTGTTTCACCGCTGTGTCCCGCTGTGTCCCCACTCTATTGACGCTGTGTCCCGCTGTGTCCCGCTGTGTCCTCTCTTTGTTCCCCGCTGTGTCCCGCTGTGTTCCCCCCTGTGTCTCTCGCTGTGTCCCGCTGTGTCTCCGGCTGTGTCCGGCTGTGTCCCGCTGTGTCCCCCGCTGTGTCCTTGCTGTGTCCCCGCTGTGTCCCGCTGTGTCCCGCTGTGTCCCGCAGTGTCCCCAGCTGTGTCCCGCTGAGTCACCGCTGTGTCGCGCTTTGTCCTCGCTGTGTCCCCCGCTGTGTCCCGCTTTGTGCCTGCTGTGTACCCCACTGTGTCCCTCTGTGTCCCCCGCTGTTTCCCGCTGTGTCCCCTGCTGTGTCCCCACTGTGTCACGCTGTGTTTCGCTGTGTCCGGCTGTGTCCTCGCTTTGTCTCCCTCAGTGTCCAGCTGTGTCTTCCCTGTGTCCCCCCTGTGTCCCCCGCTGTGTCCTTGCTGTGTCCCCGCTGTGTCCCGATGTGTCCCGCAGTGTCCCCAGCTGAGTCCCGCTGTGTCACCGCTGTGTCCCGCTGTGTCCTCGCTGTGTCCACCACTGTGTCACGCTTTGTCCCTGCTGTGTCCCCCACTGTGTCCCGCTTTGTCCCCGCTGTGTCCTGCTGTTTCCCCCGCTGTGTCCCGCTGGGTCCCGCTGTGTCCCCCGCTGTGTCCCGCTGTGTCCCTGCAGGTTCACCGCTGTTTCATGCTGTGTCCTGCTGTGTCTCGCTGTCTCCCGCTGTGTCCTCACGTTGTCCCATGCTGTGTTCCGCTGTGTCCTCCCAGTGTCCCCCGCTGTGTCCCGCTGTGTCCCCCGCTGTGCCCCGCAGTGTCCCGCTGTGTCCCGCTGTGTCCTTGCTGTGTCCCACTGTGTCCCCGCTGTTTCCCCGCTGGGTCCTGCTGTGTCCCGTTGTGTCCCGCTGGGTCCCCAGCTGTGTACCCCGCTGTGTCCCGCTGTGTCCCCGCTGAATCGACGCTGTGTCCCGCTTGGTCCCGCTGTGTCCTCGCAGTGTTCCCCGCTGTGTCCCGCTGTTTACCCCTCTGTGTCCCCCGCTGTGTCCCGCTGTGTCCCGCTGTGTACTGCTGTGACCCCCGCTGAGTCCCGCTGTGTCCCCACTGTGTCCCAATGTGTCCGCGCTGTGTCCCCTGCTGTGTCCCGCTGTGTCCCCCCTTTTTCCCCCGCTGTGTCCCGCTGTGTTTCCTGCTGTGTCCTCTGCTCTGTCCCACTGTGTCCCCCTCTGTGTCCTGCTGTGTCCCGCTGTGTTCCCCCTGTGTCCCCTGCTGTGTCCCGCTGTGTCCACACTGTGTTCCCCGTGTGTCCCGCTGTGTATGCCGCTGTGACCCGCTGTGTCGCGCTGTGTCCCGCTCTTTCTCCGCTGTGTCCCCGCTGTGTGCCCAGTGTGTCCCGCTGTGTACCCCGCTGTGTCTAGCTGTGTCACTGCTGTGTCCCGCTGTGTACTGCTGTGTCCCCCGCTGAATCCCGCTGTGTCCCCGCTGTGTCCCAATGTGTCCTCGCTGTATCCCCCCCTGTGTCCCGCTGTGTCCCCCTGTGTCCCCCGCTGTGTCCAGCTGAGTCCCTCTGTGTCCCCTGCTGTGTCCCCCGCTCTGTCCCACTGTGTCCCCCTCTGTGTCCCGCTGTGTCCCGCTGTGTACTGCAGTGTCCCCCGCTGAGTCCCGCTGTGTCCCCGCTGTGTCCCAATGTGTCTTCCCTGTGTCGCCCGCTGTGTCCCCCTCTGTCCCCCGCTGTGTCCCGCTGTGTCAACGGCTGTGTCCACATTGTGTCCCGCTGTTTCCCCCGCTGTGTCCCGCTGTGTCCTCACTGT
>NW_012291127.1:0-3763 GCF_000151885.1 Dipodomys ordii | reverse complement strand
TCACTGTCTCCCGCTCTGTCCCCTGCTACGTCTCACGATTTGTCCTCGCTGTGTCCCACTGTGTCCCGCTCTGCCCCCACTATGTCCCGTTGTGTCCACAGATGTGAACCACGCTGTGTAACGCTGTATCCCCGCTGTATCGACGCTGTGTCCAGCTGGGTCCCGCTGTGTCCTCGCTGTGTTCCCCGCTGTGTCCCGCAGTGTCCCCCGCTGTGTCCCCGCAGTTTCCTCGCTGTGTCCCCCACTGTGTCCCGCTGTGTTCTCGCTGTGTCCTCCGCTGTGTCCCGCTGTGTCCCCCGCTGTGTCCCGCTGTGTACCGCTCTGTCCCTGCTGTGTCCCGCTGTGTACTGCTGTGTCCTCGCTGTGTCTCCCGCTGTCTCCCGCTCTGTCCCCCGCTGTGTCTCACGATTTGTCCTCGCTGTGTCCCCCGCTGTGTCCCGCTCTGTCCCGCTGTGCCCCCACTGTGTCCCCTTGTGTCCACAGATTTGTACCACACTGTGTAACGCTGTATCCCCGCTGTATCGACGCTGGGTCCCGCTGGGTACGGCTGTGTCCTCGCTGTGTTCCCTGCTGTGTCCCGCTGTGTCCTGCTGTGTCCTTGCTGTGTCCCCCGCTGTCTCCCGCTCTGTCCCCCGCTTCGTCTCATGATTTGTCCTCGCTGTGTCCCACTGTGTCCCACTGTGTCCCGCTGTGCCCCCACTGTGTCCCGTTGTGTCCACAAATGTGTACCACGCTGTGTAAGGCTGTATCCCAGCTGTATCCACACTGTGTCCCGCTGGGTCCCGCTGGGTCCTCGCTGGGTCGACCGCTGTGTCCCGCTGTTTCCACCGCTGTGTCCCGCTGTGTCCCCCGCTCTCTCCCCCTGTGTCCACCGCTGTGTCCCGCTGTTTCCACCGCTGTGTCCCGCTGTGTACTCGCTGTGTCCCCCGCTGTCTCCCGCTCTGTCCCCCGCTGTGTCTCACGCTTTGTCCCCGCTGTGTCCCACTGTGTTCCGCTGTGTCCCGCTGTGCCCCCACTGTGTCCCGTTGTGTCCACAGCTGTGTACCACGCTGTGTAACGCTGTGTCCCCGCAGTATCGACGCTGTGTCCCGCTGGGTCCCGCTGTGTCCTCGCTGTGTTCACGGCTGTGTCCCGCAGTGTCCCCCGCTGTGTCCCCCGCTGTGTCCTCGCTGTGTCCCCCGCTGTGTCCCGCTGTGTCCTCGCTGGGTCCTCCGCTGTGTCCCGCTGTGTCCCCCGCTGTGTCCCGCTGTGTCCTCGCTGGGTACCCCACTGTGTCCCGCTGTGTCCTCGCTGTGTCCCCCGCTGTGTCCCGCTGTGTCCTCGCTGGGTCCCCCGCTGTGTCCCGCTGTGTCCTGCTGTGTCCCTCTCTGTCCCTGCTGTGTCCCGCTGTGTCCTGCTGTGTCCTCGATGTGTCCCCCGCTGTCTCCCGCTCTGTCCCCCGCTTCGTCTTACGATTTGTCCTCACTGTGTCCCACTGTGTCCCGCTGTGTCCCGCTGTGCCCACACTGTGTCCCATTATGTCCACATATGTGTACCACGCTGTGTAACGCTGTATCCCCGCTGTATCGACGCTGTGTCCCGCTGTGTCCTCGCTGTATTCCCCGCTGTGTCCTGCTGTGTCCCGCTCTGTCCCCGCTGTGTGCCGCTGTGCCCTGCTGTGTCCTCCCTGTGTCCCCCGCTGTCTCCCGCTCTGTCCCCCGCTGTATCTCACGATTTGTCTTCGCTTTGTCCCACTGTGTCCCGCTGTGTCCCGCTGTGCCCCACTGTGCCCCCTTGTGTCCACAGATGTGTACCACACTGTGTAACGCTGTATCCCCGCTGTATCGACGCTGGGTCCCGCTGGGTCCCGCTGTGTCCTCGCTGTGTTCCCTGCTGTGTCCCGCTGTGTCCCCCGGTGTGTCCCCCGCTGTTTTCCTGTCTGTGTCCCCCGCTGTGTCCTGCTGTGTCCTCGCTGGCCCCCCCGCTGTTTCCCGCTGGGTACCCCGCTGTGTCACGCTGTGTCCCCTGCTGTGTCCCCTGCTTTGTCCCGCTATGTTCCCCGATGTGTCCCCCGCTGTGTCCTCGCTGTGTCGCGCTCTGTCTCCCCCTTGTCCCTGCTGTGTCCCGCGCTGTCCCATGGTGTCCCGCTTTGTCCCCCGCTGTGTCCGCCGCTGAGTCCCCGCTGTGTCCCCGCTGTGTCCCGCTCTGTCCTCCCTGTGTCCCCCGCTGTGTCCTGCTGTGTCCCCTGCTGTGTCCCGCTGTGTCTACTGCTGTGTTCCTGCTGTGTCCAGCTGTGTCCCGCTGTGTCCCCCTGTGTCCTCACTGTGTCCCACGCTGTGTTCCACTGAGTACTTGCTGTGTCCCCTGATGTGTCCCGTTGTGTCCCCAGCCGTGTACCCCGCTGTAGCCCACTCTGACCCCGCTGTATCGACGCTGTGTCCCGCTGGGTCCCACTGTGTCCTCGCTGTGTCCACAGCTGTGTCCCGCTGTGTCCCCGCTGTGTCCCGCTTTTTCCCCCGCTGTGTCCCGCTGTGTCCTCGCTGTGTCCCCCGCTGTGTACCGCTGTGTCCCCCGCTGTGTCCTGATGTGTCCCGCTTTGTCCCGCTGTGTCCCTGATGTGACCCTCAGTGTCCCGGTGTGTCCCCGCTGTGGCCCCGCTGTGTCTGGCTGTGTATACCCCGCTTTGTCCAACTTTGTCCCCGCTGGGTCCCGCTGTGTCCTCGCTTTGGTCCCTGTTGTGTCCCGCTCTGTCCCCCGCTGTGTCCCCCGCTGTGTCCTGCTGTGTCCCGTTTTGTCCCGCTGTGTCCCTCCCTGTGTCCCTGCTGTGTCCCCGCTGTGTCACGCTGTGTCCCGCTGTGTCCTGTTGTGTCCCACTGTGACCTTGCTGAGTCCCCCTATGTCCCGCTGTGTCCCGCTGTGTCGTCGCTCTGTCCCCCGCTGTGTCCCCCGCTGTGTCCCGCTGTGTCCCGCTTTGTCCTGCTGTATCCCGCTGTGTCCCCGCTGTGCGCCCGCTCTGTCCCGCTGAGCACCCCGCTGTGTCCAACTGTGTCCCCGCTGTGTCCCGCTGTGTCCCCTCTCTCTCCCCTGCTGTCCCCCGCTGTGTCCCCCGCTGTGTCCTGCTGTGTCCCGCTGTGTCCCTGGGTGTGTTCTCCTGTGTCCATGCAGTGTCCTAGCTGTGTCTCGCTGTGTCACACTGTGTCCCGTGGTGTCCGGCTTTGTCACGCGCTGTGTCCCCCGCTGAGTCCGGCTGTTTCCCCGCTGTGTCCCAATGTGTCCTCGCTGTGTCCCCCGCTGTGTCCCGCAGTGTCTCCCCTGTGTCCCCCGCTGTGTCCCGCTGTGTCCCCTGCTGTGTACCCTGCTGTGTCCCGCTGTGTCCCGCGGTGTACCTGCTGTGTCCCGTTGTGTCCCCAGCTGTGTACCCCGCTGTGTCCCGCTGTGTCCCCGCCATTATCGATGCTGTGTCCCGCTGTGTCCCGCTGTGTCCTCGCTGTGTCCCCTGCTGTGTCCCTTTGTGTCCCCAGCTGTGTACCCCGCTGTGTTCTGCTGTGTCCCCGCTGTATCGACGCTGTGTCCTACTGGGTCCCGCTGGGTCCTCGCTGTGTTCTCCGTTGTGTCCCGCTGTGTACCCTGCTGTGTCCCCGCTGTGTCCCTGATGTGTCCCTGCTGTGTCACCGCTGTGTCCTGCTGTGTCCTGCTGTGTCCTTGCTGTGTCCCACGCTGTGTTCCGCTGAGTCCCGCTGTGTCCCCACTGTGTCCCGCTGTGTCCCCCGCTGTGTCCCGGTGA
>NW_012291126.1:0-4443 GCF_000151885.1 Dipodomys ordii | reverse complement strand
CATACCCTGCTTTGTCCCGATGTGTTCCCCGCTGTGTCCCGCTGTGTCCCCCGCTGTGTCCCCCTGTGTCCTCGCTGTGTCGTGCTCTGTCTCCCTCTTGTCCCCGCTGTGTCCCGCGCTCTCCCGTAGTGTCCCGCTTTGTCCCCCGCTGTGTCCGCCGCTGAGTCCCCGCTGTGTCCCAGCTGTGTCCCGCTCTGTCCTCCCTGTGTCCCCCGCTGTGTCCCGCTGTGTCCCCTGCTGTGTCCTGCTGTGTCTACTGCTGTGTTCCTGCTGTGTCCAGCTGTGTCCCGCTGTGTCCCCCTGTTTCCTCACTGTGTCCCACGCTGTGTTCCGCTGAGTACTTGCTGTGTCCCCCGATGTGTCCCGTTTTGTCCCCAGCCGTGTACCAGCTGTTGCCCACTCTGACCCCGCTGTATCGACGCTGTGTCCCGCTGGGTCCCGCTGTGTCCTCGCTGTGTCCACCGCTGTGTCCCGCTGTGTCCCCGCTGTGTCCCGCTGTGGCCCCCGCTGTGTCCCGCTGTGTCCTCGCTGTGTCCCCCGCTGTGTCCTGCTGTGTTCCCCGCTGTGTCCTGATGTGTCCCGCTTTGTCCCGCTGTGTCCCTGATGTGACCCTCAGTGTCCCGGTGTGTCCCCGCTGTGGCCCCGCTGTGTCTGGCTGTGTATACCCCGCTTTGTCCAGCTTTGTCCCCGCTGGGTCCCGCTGTGTCCTCGCTGTGGTCCCTGTTGTGTCCCGCTCTGTCCCCCGCTGTGTCCCCCGCTGTGTCCTGCTGTGTCCCATGCTGTGTCCCGTTTTGTCCCGCTGTGTCCCTCGCTGTGTCCCTGCTGTGTCCCCGCTGTGTCCCGCTGTGTCCCGCTGTGTCCCACTGTGACCCTGCTAAGTCCCCCTATGTCCCGCTGTGTCCCGCTGTGTCGTCGCTCTGTCCCCCGCTGTGTCCCCCGCTGTGTCCCGCTGTGTCCCGCTTTGTCCCGCTGTATCCCGCTGTGTCCCCGCTGTGCGCCCGCTCTGTCCCGCTGAGTACACCGCTGTGTCCAACTGTGTCCCCGCTGTGTCCCCCGCTGTGTCCTGCTGTGTCCCGCTGTGTCCCTGGGTGTGTTCTCCTGTGTCCATGCAGTGTCCCTGCTGTGTCTCGCTGTGTCACACTGTGTCCCGTGGTGTCCGGCTTTGTCACCCGCTGTGTCCCCCGCTGAGTCCGGCTGTTTCCCCGCTGTGTCCCAATGTGTCCTCGCTGTGTCCCCCGCTGTGTCCCGCAGTGTCTCCCCTGTGTCCCCCGCTGTGTCCCGCTGTGTCCCGCTGTGTCCCCTGCTATGTACCCTGCTGTGTCCCGCTGTGTCCCCCGCTGTGTCCCGCTGTGTCCCCTGCTGTGTCCCGCTGTGTCTACTGCTGTGTTCCTGCTGTGTCCCGCTGTGTCCCGCTGTGTCCCCCTGTGTCTTCACTGTGTCCCACGCTGTGTTCTGCTGAGTACTTGCTGTGTCCCCCGATGTGTCCCGTTTTGTCCCCAGCCGTGTACCCCGCTGTGGCCCACTCTGACCCCGCTGTATCGACGCTGTGTCCTGATGGGTCCCGCTGTGTCCTCGCTGTGTCCACCGCTGTGTCCCGCTGTGTCCCCGCTGTGTCCCGCTTTTTTCCCCGCTGTGTCCCGCTGTGTCCTCGCTGTATCCCCCGCTGTGCCCGCTGTGTCCCCCGCTGTGTCCTGATGTGTCCCGCTTTGTCCCGCTGTGTCCCTGATGTGACCCTCAATGACCCGGTGTGTCCCCGCTGTGGCCCCACTGTGTCTGGCTGTGTATACCCCGCTTTGTCCAGCTTTGTCCCCGCTGGGTCCCGCTGTGTCCTCGCTGTGGTCTCTGTTGTGTCCCGCTCTGTCCCCCGCTGTGTCCCCCGCTGTGTCCTGCTGTGTCCCATGCTGTGTCCCGTTTGGTCCCGCTGTGCCCCTCGCTGTGTCCCTGCTGTGTCCCCGAAAAATGTCCCGAATGTGTCCCGCTGTGTACTGTTGTGTCCACACTGTGACCCTGCTGAGTCCCCCTATGTCACGCTGTGTCGTCGCTCTGTCCCCCGCTATGTCCCGATGTGTCCCGAAAAGTCCCGCAGTATCAAGATGTGTCCCCGCTGTGCGCCCGCTCTGTCGCGCTGAGTACCCCACTGTGTCCAACTGTGTCCCCGCTGTGTCCTGCTGTGTCCCCTCTCTCTCCCCTGCTGTCCCCCGCTGTGTTCCCCGCTGTGTCCTGCTGTGTCCCGCTCTTGTCCCTGGGTGTGTTCTCCTGTGTCCATGCAGTGTCCCCGCTGTGTCTCGCTGTGTCACACTGTGTCCCGTGGTGTCCGGCTTTGTCACCCGCTGTGTCCCCTGCTGAGTCCGGCTGTTTCCCCGCTGTGTCCCAATGTGTCCTCGCTGTGTCCCCCGCTGTGTCCCGCAGTGTCTCCCCTGTGTCCCCCGCTGTGTCCCGCTGTGTCCCGCTGTGTCCCCTGCTGTGTACCCTGCTGTGTCCCGCTGTGTCCCCCGCTGTGTCCCGCTGTGTCCCGCGGTGTACCCGCTGTGTCCCGTTGTGTCCCCAGCTGTGTAATCCGCTGTGTCCCCCTGTGTCCCCGCCATTATCGACGCTGTGTCCCGCTGTGTCCCGCTGTGTCCTCGCTGTGTCCCCCGCTGTGTCCCTTTGTGTCCCCAGCTGTGTAACCCGCTGTGTTCTGCTGTGTCCCCGCTGTATCGACGCTGTGTCCTCGCTGTGTCCCACGCTGTGTTCCGCTGTGTCCCCCGCTGTGTCCCGGTGTGTCCCGCTGTGTCCCCACTGTGTCCCGCTCTGTCCCCCGCTGTGTCCCGCTGTGTCCCGCTGTGTCCCTGCTGTGACCCTCTCTGTCCCCGCTGTATTGACGCTGTGTCCCGGTGTGTCCCGCTGTGTCCGCGTTGTGTTCCCGGCTGTGTCCCGCTGTGTACCCCTCTGTGTCCCCCGCTGTGTCCCGCTGTGTCCCCTCTCTGTCCCCTGCTCTCCCCTGATGTGTCCCCTGCTGTGTCTTGATCTGTCATCCGCTTTGTCCCGCTGTGCCCCTGCAGTGTCCCCGCTGTGTCCCACTGTGTCACTATGTGTCCCGTGTTGTCCCGCTTTGTCCACCGCTGTGTCCTCGCTGTGTCCCCCGCTTTGTCCCTCTGTGTCCTCGCTGGGTCCCCCGCTGTGTCCCACTGTGTCCCCCGCTGTGTCCCCCGCTGTATCCGACTGTGTCCCGCTCTGTCCCCGCTGTGTCCCTCTGTGTCCCTGCTGTGTGCCCGCTGTGTCCCGCTGTGTACCCCGCTGTGTCCAGCGGTGTCAATTTTGTGTCACGCTGTTTCCCCGATGTGTCCCTCTGTGTACCTCGCTGTGTCCAGCTTTGTCCCCGCTGTGTCTCGCTGTGTCCCACGCTCTGTCCCACACTGTGTCCCGAAGTGTCCCCCGCTGTGTCCCGCTGTGTCCCTCGCTGTGTCCCCCGCTGAGTCCCCGTTGTGTCACCGCTGTGTCCCGCTGTTTCCTCGCTGTGTCCCCTGCTTTCTCCCTCTCTGTCCCCCGCTGTGTCTCACGCTTTGTCCCCGCTGTGCTGTGTCCCACTGTGTCCCGCTGTGTCCGGCTGTGCCCCCACTGTGTCCCGTTGTGCACAGTGTGTACCACGCTGTGTAACGCTGTGTCCTCGCTGTGTTCCCCACTGTGTCCTGCTGTGTCCCCCGCTGTGTCCCCCGCTGTCTCCAGCTCTGTCCTCCGCTGTGTCTCACGCTTTGTCCCCGCTGTGTCCCACTGTGTCCCGCTGTGTCCAGCTGTGCCCCCACTGTGTCCCGTTGTGTCCACAGCTGTGTACCACGCTGTGTAACGCTGTGTGCCCGCTGTATCGACGCTGTGTCCCGCTGTGTCCCCCGCTGTGTCCTTGCTGTGTTCCTCGCTGTGTCCCGCTGTGTCCCCCGCTGTGTCTCCCGCTGTGTCCCGTTGTGTTCCTAGCTGTGTACCCCGTTGTGTCCCGCTGTATCGACTCTGTGTCCCACTGGGTCCCGCTGTTTCCTTCCTGTGTTCCCCGCTGTGTCTCGCTGTGTCCCCGCTGTATCGACGCTGTGTCCCTGCTGTGTCCCGCTGTTTCCCGCTCTGTCCTAGCTATGTCCCCAGGTGTGTCCCGTTGTGTCCTCAGCTGTGTCCCCCGCTATGTCCCGCTGTGTGTACTGCTGTGTCCACGCTGTGTTCCGCTGTGTCTCGCTGTGTCCCACTGTGTCCTCTCTGTGTCCCCTGCTATGTTCTGCTGTGTCCTTGCTGTGTCCCCCGCTGTGTCCCGCTGTGTCCCCATTGTGTCCCCCGCTGTGTCGCGCTGTGTCCCGCTGTGTCCCCCGCTGTGTCCGCTGCTGTGTCCTGCTGTGTCCCCCGCTGTGTCACCAATGTGTCCCGCTGTGTCCTCGCTGTGTCCCGCTGTGTCTCGCTGTGCCCCCACTCTGTCCCGTTTATTGA
>NW_012291125.1:0-1732 GCF_000151885.1 Dipodomys ordii | reverse complement strand
CCAGCAAAAAAAAGCCAGGTGGTAGAGCGACCACCCAGAGTTCTGAGTTCAAACCCCAGGACTGGTGCACACACCAACAAGAAACCATGGCGGGTCTGCAGGAGGGCTTTCTCACACAGCCCTCACCGAGGCTAGGTGCGAGGGTGGAAGGGCAGGAGGCAGCCCCGGCTGCGGGTGGCCCAGGGCGGACATCCCCTCTCTCCCCACTCTGGAACGGGGAGGGAAGTGGCGGCGGGCTCCGGGCTCCCTGTGCTCGGCCTGGGCGCCGGGGGCGGCGGGCCCAGCGCTCGGGCCGGGGCCGGGGCCCGCAGCTTTCCAGCCCTTGCGTGACCCGCACCCCTTCGCCCCTCCTCCGCGCGCTGGCCCGGGGCGCCCCTTGTTCACCGGACGGGGGGCGACTCAGGTGACCTAGCCCCTCCTTGCCTCCGTTTCCCCGTCTATGGCCGCTACGGGTCCTCGGCCAGCCCAAAACGATTCGGGCGAACGGAAGGAATGAATGAACGAACGAATGAGCCGGTGTCCCGGGCCGCTCTGCCCCGCCCGCCCCGCCCCGCCGGAGCCCCGGACCCGGGGAAGCCGCGGCCCTCACAGCCCCGGCCGCCGAGCCCGCGGCGCCGTGGAGAACCCGGGGTCCCCCGGGCGGGGCCGGAGCCCACCCAGCGCCGCCGCCCAGGCCCAGGCCTCACCCCGAGCCCACCGCGCGCGGAGCCGCCCCCGCCGCCCGCGTCGCCGCCGCCGCCCGAGGCTCCTCACCCGCCGCCGCGCGAGGCGGGGACATGCAAATGAGCTAACGGTCTCCGCAGAGCCGCGCAGGCGCAGTCTGCTGCCAACGCCCGGAGCGCGCAGGCGCACCCTGACGCCTTTCTCCGTGCGCAAGCGCACACGGCCCTCCCCCCCCACGCCCTGACGCGCCGCGCCGGCAGCTGTGGGCTCTCCTTGCGCAGGCGCGTTGTCCGCTTCTCCTAGACGATCGCTCCCTAAGCGAAAATTTTCTCTGCCCGGGCGGCGACACCAGGGGGTCACCGGGGAGAGGCGCTAGAGACGCCCGGGGCGCTCACGCTGGGACCAGGTGGCTTTACCTGCGCTCCCTGGAGCCACCTGCCCGGGCTACAGGCGGCGGCCAGGCGACGCCACTGCGCCTGCGCCCCTACGGCGGCCGGCGGGGCCCGCCCCCCCCGCGCGCGGAGCGGCCCGCGGAGACGGCCGCCGGCCCCACCCTTCCCCACGTGGCGGCGGGGACCGGTGAGGAGCGGGGCGCGCCGCGGGGCGGGCTGGAGGGAGGCGGGAGGGGGGAATGCGGGACCCGGCTCCCCGCGCGCGGCCCCCGTCCGTGCGGCTCACCCGTGCACCCCGGGCCCCGCCGCCGGCCGCGCCGGCCGCCCCGGGAGCGGGAGGCCGGGCCCAGGCCGACCCGGGGCGCGTCGCCGTGCCGGGCGGGGTCACGGGAGAGGGCGAGCCCGATTCACCCAGCAGCCTGGTCAGACGTCACCTCGGGACCCCCCTCCACCGTCCTTCACCTGAGTGGTGAAGCCGTAAGGAAGCTTGTCTGGGGAAGAAATACACTGTCTTTCCATTTTTCACTGTTGTTTTTGTTGTTGTTGTGTGTGTGTGTGTGCACGTGCACGCCAATACTACGATTTTATATTCAGGTCGGGGTAATGGTCCTTTAGCTTTTTTTTGCTCAACGCTTGTCCTTTCTACCACTTTGATGCCGAGCTTACTTTCAGCTTTT
>NW_012291124.1:0-4289 GCF_000151885.1 Dipodomys ordii | reverse complement strand
CCCGCTGTGTCCCAACTGTGTCCTCCGCTGTGTCCGGTTGTGTTTCCCTCTGTGTCCCGCTGTGTATTCCTGTGTACCGGCTGTGTCCCGCTGTGTACCGATGTTTCCCTGCTGTGTGCCCGCTGTATCTCCCTGCTGTCCCCCGCTGTGTCCCCACTGTGTTCCGCTGTGTCCCTGCTGTGTCCCCGCTGTGTCCCCGCTGTTTCCCGCTGTGTCCTGCTGTGTCCCGTTGTGTTCTCGCTGTGTCCCCCTCTGTCCCGCTTTGTCCCGCTTTGTCCCCTTTGTCCCCTCTGTGTCCAGCTGTGTCCCGCTGTGACCCCCGCTGTGTCCCGTTGTGTCCCCTGCTGTGTCCCCCGCTGTGTCCCTCTGTGTCCCGTTGTGTTTTCGCTGTGTCCCGCTCTGTCCCGCTTTGTCCCGCTGTGTCCTGCTGTGTCAGCCTCTGTGTCCCCCGCTTTGTCCCGCTGTGTCCCAGCTGTGTCCCCGCTGGATCCTGCTGTGACCCGGCTGTGTCCTCGCTGTGTCCCGCTCTGTCCTTTGTGTGTCCTCGCTGTGTAACTGCTATGTCCCTCTGTGTCCCCGCTGTGTTCACTCTGTCCCACGCTGTGTCCCCTGTTGTGTCCCCCGCTGTGTCCCGCTGTGTCCCCGCTGTGTTCCCGCTGGGTCCCGCTGGGTACCGCTGTGTCCCCGCTGTGTGACCGCTGTGTCCCGCTGTGTCCCTGGTGTGTCCTCACTGTGTAACCGCTAAGTCCCTCTGTGTCCCCGCTGTGTCTCACTGTGTCCCCCGCTGTTTCCCCGCTGTGTCCCCGCTGTTTCCTCCTGTGTCCCGCTGTGTCCTCGCTGTGTCATTCTGTATCCCGCTGTGTTCCCCGCTGTGTCCCCCACAATTTCCCCGCTGTGACTTGCTGTGTCCATGCTGTGTCCCCCGCTGTGTCCCGCTGTGTCCCGCTGTGTCCCCCGCTGTGTTCCCCGGTGTGTCCCTCTGTGTCCTCGCTGTGTCCCCGCTGTGTCCCGCTGTGTCCCGCTGTGTCTCGCTGTGTCCCCGCTTTGTCCCCGCTGTGTCCCGCTGTGTCTCTGGTGTGTCCTCGCTGTGTAACTACTATGTCCCTCTGTGCCCCCGCTGTGTTCCACTGTCTCCCCCAGTGTCTCCCTATGTCCCCGCTGTGTCCTCGCTGTGTCCCCCGCTGTGTCCCACAGTGTCCCCCGCTTTGTCCCCGCTGTGTCCCCGCTGTGTCCTCCTGTGTCCCGCTGTGTTCTTGCTGTGACCCCCGCTGTGTCCCGGTGTGTCCCCCGCTGTGTCCTGCTGTTTCCCGGTGTGTCCCGCTTTGTCCTGCTTTGTCGGCCTGTGTCCCCCGCTGTGTCCTGCTGTGTCCCCGCTGTGTCCCCGCTGTGTCCCGCTGTGTCCCGATGTGTCCTCGCTGTGTTCCACTCTGTCCCCCGCTGTATCCCGCTGTGTCCCCCACTGTGTCCCGCTGTGTCCCCTGCTGTGTCCCGCTGTGTCCCACTGTGTCCCCACTGTCCGCAGGTGTGTCACCACTCTCCCCCGCTGTATCCTCCACTGTGTCCCGCTGTGTCCTCTCTGTTTCCCGCTGTGTCCCCATTTGTGACCCACTGTGTCCTCGCTGGGTCCCCCTATGTGTCCCGCTGTGTCCCCATGTGTCACGCTGTGTCCTCACTGGGTTCCCCACTGTGTCCCCGCTCTGTCCCTGCTGTGTTCCACTCTCTCCCGCTGTGTGCGGCTCTGTGTCCCCCGCTGTGTTCCCCGCTGTGTCCCGCTGTATCCCGGTGTGTTCCGCTTTGTCCCCCGCTGTGTCCCGCTATTTCCCACTGTGCCCCTGCTGTGTCCCCACTGTGTCCCGCTGTGTACCCTGCTGTGTCCCACTGTGTCCCGCTGTGTGCCCCCTTTGTTCCAATCTGTGTCCTGCTGTGTCCCCTGCTGTGTCTCCGCTGTGTCCCGCTGTGTCCCGCTGTGTAACGCTGGGTCCCCCTTTGTGTCCCGCTTTATCCCCCGCTGTGTCCTCGCTGTTTCCCCTGCTGTGTCCGCCACTGTGTCCCGCTGTGTCCCGCTTTGTCCTCACTGTGTCCCCTGCTATATCCCGCTGTGTTCCCCGCTCTGTCCCGCTGTGTAGTCGCTGTGTTCCAGCTGTGTCCCGCGGTTTCCCCGTTGTTCCCCGGTTTGTCCCCACTGTCCCCCGCTGTGTCCCTCGCTGTGTACCTCTGTGTCCATGCTGTGTCCCGCTGTGTCCTGCTGTGCCCTCGCTGTGTCCCCGCTGTGTCCCGCTGTCTCCTGCTGTGTCCCGCTGTTTCCTGCTGTGTCCGCCTCTGTGTCTCCCGCTGTGTCCCGCTGTGTCCCCGCTGGGTCCCCACTGGGTCCCGCTGTGTCCCGCTGTGTCCCCGCTGTGTCCCCGCTGTGTTCCGTTGTGTCCCTGGTGTGTCCTGGCTGTGTAACCTCTATGTCCCTCTGTGTCCTCGCTGTGTCCCACTGTGTCCCGCAGTGTCAACCTATGTCCCCGCTGTGTCCTCGCTGTGTCCTTCTGTATCCCGCTGTGTCCTCCGCTGTGTCCCCCACTATTTCCCCGCTGTGACCCGCTGTGCCCCGCAGTGTCCCTGCTGTGTCCTCGCTGTACCCGCAGCTGTGTCCCACTGTGTCCCCCGCTGTGTCCCTGCTGTGTCATCCTGTGTCCCGCTGTGTCCTGGCTGTGTCTTTCTGTATCCCGCTGTGTCCCCCGCTGTGTCCCCCGCTGTGTTCCCCGCTGTGTCCCGCTGTGTCTCGATAAGTCCCACTGTGTCCGCTACAGTGTCCCCCGCTGTGTCCCTTTTTGTACCCCACTGTGTCCCGCTGTGTCACCCGTTGTGTCCCCCGCTGTGTCCCCCGCTGGGTCCCCCACTGTGTCCCGCTATGTCCCCCGCTGTATCCCACGCTGTGTCCCGCTGTGTCCTTGCTGTGTCCTGCTGTGTCCCCGCTGTTTGTCCGCTGTGTCCCACTGTGTCCCTGGTGTGTCCTAGCTGTGTAACCGCTGAGTCCCTCTGTGTCCCTGCTGTGTCCCACTGTGTCCCCCGCTGTGTCCCCGTTGTGTCCCCGCTGTGTGCTCCTGTGTCCCACTGTGTCCTCGTGGTGTCCTTCTGTATCCCGCTGTGTCCCCCGCTGTGTTCCCCACTATTTCCCCACTGTGACCCGCTGTGTCCATGCTGTGTCCCCCTGTGTCCTCGCTGTGTGCCCGCATTGTCCCGCTGTCTCCCGCTATGTCCCGCTGTGTCCTGCTGTGTCCGCCTCTGTGTCTCCCGCTGTGTCCCGCTGTGTCCCCACTGTGTCCCCGTTGGGTCCCGCTGTGTCCCGCTGTGTCCCCGCTGTGTCCACGCTGTGTTCTGCTGTGTCCCTGGTGTGTCCTGGCTGTGTAACCGCTATGTCCCTCTGTGTACCCCGCTGTGTCCTGCTGTGTCCTCGCTGTGTCCCCCGCTGTTTCCCCCACTGTGTCACCCGCTGTGTCCTTTGATGTGTCCCCAGCTGAGTCCTGCTGTGTCCCCCGCTATTTACCGCTTTGTCCCACACTGTGTTCCCCGCCTTGTCCCCGCTGTGTACCCGCTCTGTCCCGCTGTGTCCCTCTGTGTCGCCACTTGTGTACCACTGTGTCCCCGCTGTTTCCCACTGTGACCCCCGCGCTGTCCTGCTGTGTCCCCGTTGTCCACCGGTGTGTCCCCTCGGTCCCCCGCTGTGTCCCAATGTGTCCCGCTGTGTCACCGCTTTGTCACTGTTGTGTCTCGCTGTGTCCCGCTGTGTCCACGCTGTGTCCCGCTCTGTCCCAGTCTGTGTCCCGCTGTGTCCCCCGCTGTGTCCCCTCTGTGTCCCGCTGTGTCCCCCTGTGTCCTGCTGTGTCCCCTGCTGTGTTCCCCGCTGTGTCCTGCTGTGTCCTGCTGTGGCCTTGCTGTGTCCCCTGCTGTGTCCCTCTGTGTCCCGCTTTGTCCTCGTTGTGTCCGCTGCTATATCCCGCTGTGTTCCCCGCTCTGTCCCGCTGTGTCCCCGCTGTGTCCCGCTGTGTTCCCCGCTATATCGTGCTCTGTCCCCCGCTGTGACCTGCTGTGTCCCTGCTGTATCCCCGATATGTGCCACTGTGTACCCCGCTGTGTCCCGCTGTGTCACGCTGTGTCCCCCGCTGTGTTCCCCTCTATGTCCTGCTGTGTCCGGCTGTGTCCCGCTGCGTACTTGCTGTGTCCCCGCTGTGTCCCGCTGTGTACTCACTGTGTCCCCGCTGTGTCCCGCTGTGTCCTCGCTGTGTCCCAGCTGTGTCCCGCTG
>NW_012291123.1:0-2238 GCF_000151885.1 Dipodomys ordii | reverse complement strand
TCAGTCCCCCGCTGTGTCCCCCGCTGTGTCCCCCACTCTGTCCTGCTATGTCCCCCGCTGTATCCCACGCTGTGTCCCGCTGTGTCCTTGCTGTGTCCCGCTGTGTCCCCGCTGTGTGTCCGCTGTGTCCCACTGTGTCCCTGGTTTGTCCTCGCTGTGTAACCGCTGAGTCCCTCTGTGTCCCCCACTATTTCCCCATTGTGACCCGCTGTGTCCATGCTGTGTCCCGCTGTGTCCCGCTGTGTCCTCACTGTGACCCCCTGTGTCCAGCTGTCTCCAGCTGTGTCCCGCTGTGTCCTGCTGTGTCCGCCTCTTTGTCTCGTGCTGTGTCCTGCTGTGTCCTTGCTGTGTCCATATTAGTGTAACGCTGTGTCCTCGCTGGGTCCCCCGCTGGGTTCTGCTGTGTCCCCATGTGTCACGCTGTGTCCTCGCTGTGTATCCCTCTGTGTCCCGCTGTGTCCTTGCTGTGTCCCCCACTGTGTCCACGCTGTGACCCGATGTGTCCCTGCTGTGTCCCTCACTGTGTCCCGCTGTGTCCCGCTGTGTCCCCGGCTGTTTCCCCCCCTGTGTCCCGCTCTTTCCCGCTGTGTCCCGCTGTGTCGTTGCTGTGTCCCCATTTGTGTCCCGCTGTGTCCTCTCTGTGTCCCCCGCTGTGTCCCGCTGTGTCCCCATGTGTCACGCTGTGTCCTCTCTGTGTATACCTCTGAGTCCCGCTGTGTCCTCGCTGTGTCCCACACTGTGTCCCCGATGTCCCCCGCTGTGTCCCCTGCTGTGTCCCCGCTGTGTCCAGCTGTGTCCCGTTTTGTCCCGCTGTGTCCCGCTGTGTCCCCGCTTTGTCCCCCGCTTTGTCCCCGCTGTGTCCCGCTGTGTCCCCCCGCTGTGTCCCGCTGTGTCCCCTGCTGTGTCCCCCGCTATGTCCAGCTGTGTCCCGTTGTGTCCTTGCTGTGTCCCCGCTGTGTCTGCTGTGTCCCTCTGTGTCCCCTGATGTGTCCCCGCAGTGTCCCCGCTGTGTCCTCCTGTGTCCCGCTGTGTACTCGCTGTGTCGTTCTGTATCCTGCTGTGTCCCCCACTGTGTCCCCCACTATTTCCCCGCTGTGACCCGCTTTGTCCATGTTGTGTCCCCGTTGTGTCCTGCTGTGTCCCCCGCTGTGTTCCCCGCTGTGTCCCGCTGTGTCCCCCGCTGTGTCCCGCTCTGTCCCGCTGTGTCCTTGCTGTGTCCCGCTGTGTCCCCGCTGTGTGTCCGCTGTGTTCCACTGTGTCCCTGGTGTGTCCTCGCTGTGTAACCGCTGAGTCCCTCTGTGTCCCCGCTGTGTCCCACTGTGTCACCGGCTGTGTCCCCGCTGTGTCCCCGCTGTGTCCTACTGTGTCCCACTGTGTCCTCGCGGTGTCCTTCTGTATCCCACTGTGTCCCCCGCTGTGTCCCCCACTATTTCCCCACTGTGACTCGCTGTGTCCATGCTGTGTCCCGCTGTGTCCCGTTGTGTCCTCGCTGTGTCCCCGCTGTGTCCCGCTGTCTCCCGCTGTGTCCCGCTGTGTCCTGCTGTGTCCGCCTCTGTGTCTCCCGCTGTGTCCCGCTGTGTCCCCGCTGGGTCCCCGCTGGGTCCCGCTGTGTCCCGCTGTGTCCCCGCTGTGTCCCCACTGTGTTCCGCTGTGTCCCTGGTGTGTCCTGGCTGTGTAACCTCTATGTCCGTCTGTGTCTCCTCTGTGTACCACTGTGTCCTGCAGTGTCACCCTATGTCCCTGCTGTGTCCTCGCTGTGTCCTTCTGTATCCCGCTGTGTCCTCCGCTGTGTCCCCCACTATTTCCCCGCTGTGACCCGCTGTGCCCCGCAGTGTCCCTGCTGTGTCCTCGCTGTACCCGCAGCTGTGTCCCACTGTGTCCCCCGCTGTGTCCCTGCTGTGTCATCCTGTGTCCCGCTGTGTCCTGGCTGTGTCTTTCTGTATCCCGCTGTGTCCCCCGCTGTGTCCCCCGCTGTGTTCCCCGCTGTGTCCCGCTGTGTCTCGATAATTCCCACTGTGTCCGCTACAGTGTCCCCCGCTGTGTCCCTTTTTGTACCCCACTGTGTCCCGCTGTGTCACCCGTTGTGTCCCCCGCTGTGTCCCCCGCTGGGTCCCCCACTGTGTCCCGCTATGTCCCCCGCTGTATCCCACGCTGTGTCCCGCTGTGTCCTTGCTGTGTCCTGAATGTGTCCCCGCTGTTTGTCCGCTGTGTCCCACTGTGTCCCTGGTGTGTCCTTGA
>NW_012291122.1:0-3464 GCF_000151885.1 Dipodomys ordii | reverse complement strand
CCCCGCTGTGACCCGCTGTGTCCCCAGTGTCCCTGCTGTGTCCTCGCTGTATCCGCAGCTGTGTCCCACTGTGTCCCCCGCTGTTTCCCCGCTGTGTCCTCCTGTGTCCCGCTGTGTCCTCGCTGTGTCCTTCTGTATCCCACTGTGTCACCCTATGTCCCCGCTGTGTCCTCGCTGTGTCCTTCTGTATCCCGCTGTATCCCATGCTGTGTCCCGCTGTGTGCTTGCTGTGTCCCGCTGTGGCCTTGCTGTGTCCCCTGCTGTGTCCCTCTGTGTCCCGCTTTGTCCTCGTTGTGTCCCTGGCTATATCCCGCTGTGTTCCCCTCACTGTCCCGCTGTGTCCCCGCTGTGTCCCGCTGTGTCCCCCGCTATATCCTGCTCTGTCTCCCGCTGTGTCCCGCTGTGTCCCTGCTGTATCCCCCATGTGTCCCACTGTGTACCCCGCTGTGTCCCGCTGTGTCCCGCTGTGTCCCCCGCTGTGTTCCCCTCTGTGTCCTGCTGTGTCTGGCTGTGTCCCGCTGTGTACTCGCTGTGTCCCCGCTGAGTCCCGCTGTGTCCTCGCTGTGTCCCAGCTGTGTCCCGCTGTGTCCCCGTTGTTCCCCGGTTTGTCCCCACTGTCCCCCGCTGTGTTCCACGCTGTGTACCTCTGTGTCCCGCTCTGTCCTCGCTTTGTCCCTGAGATGTCCCGCTCTGTCCCCGCTGTGTCCGTGCTGTGTTCCACTCTCTCCCGCTGTGTGCGGCTCTGTGTCCCCTGCTGTGTCCCCCGCTGTGTCCCGCTGTATCCCGGTGTGTCCCGCTTTGTCCCCCGCTGTTTCCCGCTGTGTCCCACTGTGTCCCGCTGTGTGCCCCCTTTGTTCCCCTCTGTGTCCTGCTGTGTCCCCTGCTGTGTCCCCGCTGCGTCCCGCTGTGTCCCCGCTGTGTAACGCTGTGTCCCCCTTTGTGTCCCGCTGTGTCCCCCGCTGTGTCCCTTCTGTGTCCCTTTGTGTCCCGCTGTGTCCCGCTGTGTACCCCACAGTGTCCTGCTGTGTCGCCCGCTGTGTCACGCTGTGTCCCGCTGTGTCCCCACTGTGTCCCGCTGTGTCCCCGCTGTGTCCCGCACTTTCCCGCTGTGTCCCGCTGTGTCCTTGCTGTGTCCCCATTTGTGTCCCGCTGTGTCCTCTCTGTGTCCCCCGCTGAGTCTCGCTGTGTCCCCATGTGTCACGCTGTGTCCTCTCTGTGTATCCCTCTGTGTCCCGCTGTGTCCTCGCTATGTCCCACACTGTGACCCCGCTGTGACCCGCTGTGTCCCCTGCTGTGTCCCTGCTGTGTCCCACTGTGTCCCGCTGTGTCCCGCTGTGTTCCCGATGTCCCCCGCTGTGTCCTGTTGTGTCCCCGCTGTCTGCATGTGTGTCCCCGCTGTGTCTCCCTGCTGTCCCCCGCTGTGTCCCCTCTGTGTCCCGCTGTGTCCCGCTGTGTCCTCACTGTGTCCCCGAGTTTCCCGCTGTGTCCTGCTGTGTCTGAATGTGTCCCCGCTGTCCCCCGCTGTGTCCCCTGCTGTGTCCCCGCTGTGTCCAGCTGTGTCCCGTTTTCTCCCGCTGTGTCCCCGCTTTGTCCCCCGCTTTGTCCCCGCTGTGTCCCGCTGTGTCCCCCGCTGTGTCCCGCTGTGTCCCCTGCTGTGTCCCCCGCTATGTCCAGCTGTGTCCCGTTGTGTCCTTGCTGTGTCCCCGCTGTGTCCTGCTGTGTCCCTCTGTGTCCCTGCTGTCCCCTGCTGTGTCCCCGCTGTGTCCCCCTGTGTCCTCCTATGTCCTGCTGTGTCCTCGCTGTGTCGTTCTGTATCCTGCTGTGTCCCCTGCTATGTCCCCCGCTGTGTCCCCGCTGTGTGCTCCTGTGTCCCACTGTGTCCTCGCGGTGTCCTTCTGTATCCCGCTGTGTCCCCCGCTGTGTCCCCCACTATTTCCCCACTGTGACTCTCTGTGTCCATGCTGTGTCTCGCTGTGTCCCGCTGTGTCCTCGCTGTGTCCCCGTTGTGTCCCGCTGTCTCCCGCTGTGTCCCGCTGTGTCCTGCTGTGTCCGCCTCTGTGTCTCCCGCTGTGTCCCGCTGTGTCCCCGCTGTGTCCCCGCTGTTTTCCGCTGTGTCCCTGGTGTGTCCTGGCTGTGTAACCTCTATGTCCCTCTGTGTCCTCTCTGTGTCCCACTGTGTCCCGCAGTGTCACTCTATGTCCCGGTTGTGTCCTCGCTGTGTCCTTCTGTATCCCGCTGTGTCCTCCGCTGTGTCCCCCACTATTTCTCCGCTGTGACCCGCTGTGCCCCGCAGTGTCCCTGCTGTGTCCTCGCTGTATCCGCAGCTTTATCCCACTGTGACCCCTGCTGTGTCCCTGCTGTGTCATCTTGTGTCCCGCTGTGTCCTGGCTGTGTCTTTCTGTATCCCGCTGCGTCCCCCGCTGTGTCCCCTACTATTTCCCTGCTGTGTCCCGCTGTGTCCCCCGCTGTGTTCCCCGCTGTGTCCCGCTGTGTCCCGATACGTCCCACTGTGTCCGCTACAGTGTCCCCCGCTGTGTCCCTTTGTGTACCCCACTGTGTCCCGCTGTGTCACCCGTTGTGTCCCCCTCTGTTTCCCCCGCTGTGTCCCCCACTGTGTCCCGCTATGTCCCCCGCTGTATCCCACGCTGTGTCCCGCTGTGTCCTTGCTGTGTCCCGCTGTGTTCCCGCTGTGTGTCCGCTGTGTCCCACTGTGTCCCTGGTGTGTCCTCGCTGTGTAACCGCTGAGTCCCTCTGTGTCCCCACTGTGACCCGCTGTGTCCCGCTGTCTCCCGCTGTGTCCCCCTGTGTCCTGCTGTGTCCGCCTCTGTGTCTCCTGCTGTGTCCCGCTGTGTCCCCGCTGTGTCCCCGTTGGGTCCCGCTGTGTCCCGCTGTGTCCCCGCTGTGTCCACGCTGTGTTCCGCTGTGTCCCTGGTGTGTCCTGGCTGTGTAACCGCTATGTCCCTCTGTGTACCCCGCTGTGTCCTGCTGTGTCCTCGCTGTGTCCCCCGCTGTTTCCCGCTGTTTCCCCCGCTGTGTCACCCGCTGTGTCCTTTGATGTGTCCCCAGCTGAGTCCCGCTGTGTCCCCCACTGTTTACCGCTGTGTCCCCCACTGTGTCCCCTGCTTTGTCCCCGCTGTGTCCCCGCTCTGTCCCGCTGTGTCCCTCTGTGTCGCCACTTGTGTCCCACTGTGTCCCCGCTGTTTCCCACTGTGACCCCCGCGCTGTCCTGCTGTGTCCGCGTTGTCCACCTGTGTGTCCCCTCTGTCCCCCGCTGTGTCCCGATGTGTCCCGCTGTGTTGCCGCTTTGTCACTGCTGTGTCTCGCTGTGTCCCGCTGTGTCCACGCTGTGTTCCGCTCTGTCCCAGACTGTGTCCCGCTGTGTGCCCCGCTGTGTCCCCTCTGTGTCCTGCTGTGTCCCCCTGTGTCCGGCTGTGTCCCCTGCTGTGTCCCCCTCTGTGTCTCTT
>NW_012291121.1:0-10000 GCF_000151885.1 Dipodomys ordii | reverse complement strand
CAGGAGAAGGACAAGAAGCAGAAGCATGAAGGAGAAGCAGAAGCAGAAGGAGAAGCAGAAAGAGAAGGAGGGGAAGCAGAAGAAGCAGAAGCAGGAGAAGCAGAAGCAGAAGAAGCCGAAGAAGCAGAAGCAGAACCTGAAGCAGAAGGAGAAGCAGGAGAAGAAGCAGAATCTGGAGAAGCAGAAGGAGGAGCAGAAGCAGAAAGAGAAGCAAAAGCAGAAGGAGAAGTAGAAGAAACAGAAGAAGCAGACGCAGTAGCAGAAGCAGCAGAAGATGCAGAAGCAGAAGGAGAAGCAGAAGGAAAAGCAGAAGAACGAGAAGGAGAAGGAGAAACAGAAGGAGAAGCAGAAAGAGAAGCAGAAGAAGGAGCAGAAGAAGGAAAAGCAGAAGGAGAAGCAGAAAGAGCAGCAGAAGGAGAAGCAGGAGAAGCAGAAGCAGGAGAAGCAGAAGCATAAGAATCCGAAGAAGAAGAAGTAGAACCTGAAGCAGAAGGAGAAGCAGGAGAAGCGGTAGAAGCAGAATCTGGAGAAGCAGAAGGAGAAGCAGAAGCAGAAAGAGAATCAAAAGCAGAAGGGGAAGCAGAAGAATCAGAAGAAGTAGAAGCAGTAGCAGTTGTAGCAGAAGCAGGAGGAGAAGCAGAAGGAAAAGCAGAAGAACGAGGAGAAGGAGAAACAGAAGGGGAAGGAGAAGGAGAAGCAGAAAGAGAAGGAGGTAAAGCAGAAGGAGAAGAAGCAGAATGAGAATCAGAAGGAGAAGCAGAAGAAGGAGAAGGAGAAGCAGAAACAGAAGAAGATGCAGAAGGAGAAGCAGGAGAAGCAGAAGCAGAAGGAGAAGCAGGAAAAGCAGAAGAAGCAGAAGCAAAAGGAGAAGCAAAAGAAGGAGAAGGAGAAGCAGAGGCAGAAGACGAAGCATAAGCACAAGCACAAGCAGAAGGAGATGCAGAAGGAGAAGCACAAGATGCAGAAGCTGAAGGAGAAGCAGAAGTAGGAGAAGGAGAAGGAGGAGAAGTAGAAGCAGAAGGACAAGCAGAAGCGGAATGAGAAGCAGAAAGAGAAGCAGGAGAAGCACAAGATGCAGAAGCAGAAGAAGCTGAAAGAGAAGAAGCAGAAGAAGCAGAAACAGAATCAGAAGTAGAAGCAGAAGCAGAAGGAGAAGCAGCAGAACAAGTAGAACCAGAAATTCAGGCAGGAGAAACAGAAGAAGCAGAAGCAGAAGCCGAAGGAGAAGCAAAAAGAGAAGCAGAAGGAGAAGTAGAAGAAGCAGCAGAAGGAGAAGCAGCAGAAGAAGCAGAAAAACAAGCAGGAGAAGCAGAAGCAGAAAGAGAAGTAGAAGCAGAAGAAGCAGAAGAAGAAGAAGAAGCAGTAGAAGCATAAGAAGCAGAAGCAGGAGAAGCAGAAGCAGAAGAAAAAAAGAAGCATAAGAAGCAGAAGCCAAAGCAGAGGGAGAAAAATAAGAAGGAGAAGGAGCAGCAGAAGTTGAAGCAGAAGGATATGCAGATGCAGAAAGAGAAGCAGAAACAGAAGGAGAAGGAGAAGGAGAAGTGGGAGAATCAGAAGAAGCAGAAGCAGAAAGAGAAGCAGAAGAAGGAGAAGGAGAAGCAGAAGGAGAAGGACAAGCAGGAGAAGCAGAAGAAGCAGAAGCGGGAGAAGCAGCAGAAGAAGAAGAAACAGAAGAAGGAGAAGGAGCAGAAGGAGAAGCAGAAGCAGAAGGAGAAGCAGGAAGAGAAGCAGAAGAATCAGAAGAAGCAGTAGCAGAAGGAGCAGAAGCAGAAGAAACAGAAGAAGCCGAAGAAGCAGAAGGAAAACCTGAAGCAGAAGGAGAAGAAGAAGCAGGAGAAGCTGGAAAAGCAGAAGTAGAAGAAACAGAACAAGCAGAAGAAGCAGAAGCAGAACGAGAAGCAGAAGAAGAAGAAGGAGAAAGAGAAGGATTAGGAGTAGGAGGAGCAGAAGCAGAATTAGAAGCAGAAAGAGAAGCAGAAGGAGAAACAGAAGAAGCAGAAGCAGGAGAAGCAGAAGCAGAAGCAGAATGAGAAGCACAAGAAGGAGAAATTGAAGGAGAAGGAGAATGGGACGGAGAAGCAGAAGGAAATGTAGGAGAAGCAGAAGAAGAAGAATCAGGAGAAGCAGAAGCAGAAGAAGGAGAAGAGCAGAAGCAGAAGGAGAAACAGAAGCGGAAGGAGAAGAAAAAGAAGCAGAAGCTGAAGCAGAAGAATAAGAAACAGAAAAAGCAGAAGAAGCAGAAGAAGAAGCAGCAGGAGAAGCAGAAGAAGCAGAAGGAGAAGGAGAAAGAGAAGGATTAGGAGTAGGACAAACAGAAGGATAAGCAGAAGCAGAAAGAGAAGCAGGAGAAGCAGAAGACGCAGGAGAAGCAGAAGCAGAAGAAACAGGAGAAGCCGAAGAAGCAGAAGCAGAATTTGAAGCAGAAGGAGAAACAGAAGAAGCACAATCTGAAGAAGAAGAAACAGATATAGTAGAATAAGCAGAAGCAGAAGCAGCAGGAGAAGCAGAAGAAGAAGACGGAGAAGTCGAAAGAAAAGGATTAGGAGTAGGAGAAGCAAAAGGATAAGCAGAAGCAGAAAGAGACGCCGAAGGAGAAGCAGCACGAGAAGTAGGAGAAGCAGGAGAAACAGAAGAAACAGGAGACGCAGGAGCAGAATGAGAAGCAGAAGAAGAAATCGAATCAGAAGCAGAAGGAGAAGCAGAAGAAGGATAAGGAGAAGCAGAAAGAGAAGCAGAACGAGAAGCAGGAGTAACAGAAGCAGGAGAAGCAGAAGCAGAAGAAATAGAAGAAGGAGAAGAAGCAGAAGCAGAAGGGGAAGCAGAAACAGAAGGAAAAGCAGAAAGAGAAGCAGGAGAAGCAGAAGAAGCAGCAGCAGGAGGAGCAGAAGCAGAAGAAGCCAAAGAAGCAGAAGCAGAACCTGAAGCAGAAGGAGAAGCAAGAGAAGCAGAAGAAGCAGAATCTGGAGAAGCAGAAGGAGAAGCAGAAGCAGAAAGAGAAGCAAAAGCAGAAGGAGAAGCAGAAGGAACAGAAGAAGCAGAGGCAGTAGCAAAAAGAAGAAGATGCAGAAGCAGAAGGAGAAGCAGAAGGAAAAGCAGAAGAACGAGAAGGAGAAGGAGAAACAGAAGGAGAAGCAGAAAGAGAAACAGAAGAAGGAGCAGGAGAAGGAAAAGCAGCAGGAGAAGCAGAAAGAGCAGCAGAAGGAGAAGCAGGAGATGCAGAAACAGGAGAAGAAGAAGCAGAAGAAACAGGAGAAAGACAAGAAGCAGAAGGAGAAGCAGAAACAGAAGGAGAAGCAGAAAGAGAAGGAGGGGAAGCAGAAGAAGCAGAAGCAGGAGAAGCCGAAAGAGAAGAAGCAGAAGAAGCACTAACAGAAGCAGAAGTAGAAGCAGAAGCAGAAGGAGAAGCAGAAGTAGGAGAAGGAGAAGGAGGAGAAGCAGAAGCAGAAGCAGAAGCAGAATGAGAAGCAGAAAGAGAAGCAGGAGAAGCACAAGAAGCAGAAGCAGGAGAAGCTGAAAGAGAAGAAGCAGAAGAAGCACTAACAGTAGCAGAAGTAGAAGCAGAAGCAGAAGGAGAAGCAGCAGAACAAGTAGAACCAGAAATTCAGGCAGGAGAAACAGAAGAAGCAGAAGCAGAAAGAGAAGCAAAAAGAGAAGCAGAAGGAGAAGTAGAAGAAGCAGCAGAAGGAGAAGCAACAGAACAAGCAGAAAAACAAGCAGGAGAAGCAGAAGCAGAAAGAGAAGTAGAAGCAGAAAAAGCAGAAGCAGAAGAAGAACCAGTAGAAGCATAAGAAGCAGAAGCAGGAGAAGCAGAAGCAGAAGAACAAGTAGAAACATAAGAAGCAGAAGCAGAAGCAGAGGGAGAAACAGAAGAAGGAGAAGGAGCAGCAGAATGTGAAGCAGAAGGAGATGGAGAAGCAGAAAGAGAAGCAGAAACAGAAGGAGAAGAAGAAGGATTAGTTGGAGAATCTGAAGAAGCAGAAGCAGAAAGAAAAGCAGAAGAAGGAGAAGGAGAAGCAGAAGCAGAGGAAAGGAAGGAGAAGCAGAAGCGGGAGAAGCAGCAGAAGAAGAAGAAACAGAAGAAGGAGAAGGAGCAGAAGGAGAAGCAGAAGCAGAAGGAGAAGCAGAAAGAGAAGGAGAAGAAGCAGTAGCAGGAGAAGCAGAAACAGGAGAAATAGAAGAAGCTGAAGAAGCAGAAGCAGGACCTGAAGCAGAAGAAACAGAACAAGCAGAAGAAGCAGAAGCAGAAGCAGAAGGAGAAGCAGAAGAAGAAGAAGGAGAAGGAGAAAGGGAAGGATTAGGAGTAGGAAGAGCAGAAGGAGAATCAGAAGCAGAACGAGAAGCAGAAGGAGCAGCAGTAGGAGAAGCAGAAGGAGAAGCAGAAGAAGGAGAAGCAGAAGCAGAAGAAGCAGCAGAAGGAGAAGCAGAAGCAGAAGAAGATGCAGAAGGAGAAGCAGGAGAAGCAGAAGAAGCAAAAGCAGAAGGAGAAGCAGAAGTAGGAGAAGGAGAAGGAGAAGGAAGGTCAGCAGAAGCAATAGGAGAAGCAGAAGGAGAAGCAGAAGCAGAATGAGAAGCAGAAAGAGAAGCAGTAGAAGCAGAAGAAGCAGGAAAGGCAGAAGTACACGAAAAAGAAGAAGAAGAAGAAGAAGAAGAAGAAGAAGAAGAAGAAGAAGAAGAAGAAGAAGAAGAAGAAGCATAAGGAGAAGCATAAGGAGAAGCATAAGGAGAAGCAGTAGAAGCAGAAGAAGCAGAAGCAGGAGAAGCAGAAGCAGAAGAAAAAGAATAAGCAAAAGAAGCAGAAGCAGAAGCACTGGGAGAAGCAGAAGGAGAAGGAGAAGGAGCAGCAGAAGGAGAAGCAGAAGCAGAAAGTGAAGCAGAAACAGAAGGACAACAAATGGAGAAGCAGGAGAATCAGAAGAAGCAGAAGTAGAATCAGAAGAAACAGAAGAAGCAGAAGAAACAGAAGCAAAAGAAACAGAAGAAGGAGAAGAGCAGAAGTACAAGCAGAAGGAGAAGCAGAAGCAGAAGGAGAAGCAGAAAGAGAAGCAGGAGAAGAAGAAGCAGAAGAAACAGAAGAATCCGAAGAAGCAGACGCAGAATCTGAAGCAGAAGGAGAAACAGAAGAAGCACAATCTGAAGCAGAAGCAGAAGAAACAGAAATAGTAAAATAAGCAGAAGCAGAAGCAGCAGGAGAAGCAGCAGAAGAAGACGGAGAAGGCGACGGAGAAGGATTAGGAGTAGGAGAAGCAAAAGGATAAGCAGAAGCAGAAAGAGACGCAGAAGGAAAAGCAGCACGAGAAGTAGGAGAAGCAGGAGAAGCAGAAGCAGGAGAAGCAGAAGAATCAGAAGACGCAGAAGCAGAATGAGAAGCAGAAGGAGAATTTGAAGCAGAAGCAGAAGGAGAAGCAGAAGAAGGAGAAGGAGAAGCAGAAAGAAAAGCAGAAAGAGAAGCAGAACGAGAAGCAGGAGAAGCAGAAGCAGGAGAAGCAGAAGCAGAAGAAACAGGAGAAGGAGAAGAAGCAGAAGCAGAAGGAGAAGCAGAAACAAAAGGAGAAGCAGAAAGAGAAGGAGGGGAAGCAGAAGAAGCAGATGCAGGAGAAGCAGAGCATAAGAATCCGAAGAAGCAGAAGCAGAACCTGAAGCAGAAGAGAAACAGAAGATGCAGACCTGCAGAAGCAGAAAGAGAAGCAGATTGCAGAAAGAGAAGCAAAAGCAGGAGAAGCAGAAGGAGAAGCAGAAGAAACAGAAGCAGTAGCAGAAGAAGGTGAAGATGTAGAAGCAGAAAAGGAAGCACAAGAAATAGCAGAAGAACGAGAAGGAGAAGGAGAAACAGAAGGAGAAGCAGAAGGAGAAGCAGAAAGAGAAGCAGGAAAAGCAGAAGAAGCAGAAGCAGAAGGAGAAGAACTAAAGTGAAGAAGCAGAAGCAGAAGAAGCAGAAGTAGAAAGATAAGCCGACGAAGAGAAGCAGAACGAGAAGCAGGAGAAGCAGAAGAAGCAGAAGCGGGAGAAGCAGAAGAAGAAGAAACAGAAGAAGGAGAAGGAGCAGAAGCAGAAGGAGAAGCAGAAGCAGAAGGAGAAGCAGAAAGAGAAGCAGGAAAAGCCGAAAAAGCAGAAGCAGGAGAAGCAGAAGAAACAGGAGAAGGACAAGAAGCAGAAGCAGAAGGAGAAGCAGAAGTAGGAGAAGGAGGATAAGCAGAAGCAGAAGGAGAAGCAGAAGAGGAATGAGAAGCAGAAAAAGAAGCAGGAGAAGCACAATAAGCAGAAGCAGGAGATGCCGAAAGAGTAGAAGCAGAAGAAGCAGAAACAGAAGCAGAAGTAGAAGCAGAAGCAGAAGGAGAAGCAGCAGAACAAGTAGAACCAGAAATTCAGGCAGGAGAAACAGAAGAAGCAGAAGCAGAAAGAGAAGCAAAAAGAGAAGCAGAAGGAGAAGTAGAAGAAGCAGCAGAAGGAGAAGCAGCAGAAGAAGCAGAAAAACAAGCAGGAGAAGCAGAAGCAGAAAGAGAAGTAGAAGCATAAGAAGCAGAAGCAGGAGAAGCAGAAGCAGAAGAACAAGAAGAAGCATAAGAAGCAGAAGCAGAAGCAGAGGGAGAAACAGAAGAAGGAGAAGGAGCAGCAGAAGGTGAAGCAGACGGAGAAGAAGAAGCAGAAAGAGAAGCAGAAGAAGGAGAAGGAGAAGCAGAAGCAGAGGAAAGGAAGGAGAAGCAGAAGAAGCAGAAGCGGGAGAAGCAGAAGAAGAAGAAGAAACAGAAGAAGGAGAAGGAGCAGAAGGAGAAGCAGAAGCAGAAGGAGAAGCAGAAAGAGAAGTAGAAGAAGCAGTAGCAGGAGAAGCAGAAACAGGAGAAAGAGAAGAAGCTGAAGAAGCAGAAGCAGGACCTGAAGCAGAAGAAACAGAACACGCAGAAGAAGCAGTAGCAGAAGCAGAACAAGAAGCAGAAGAAGAAGAAGCAGAAGGAGAAAGAGAAGGATTAGGAGTAGGAAGAGCAGAAGGAGAATCAGAAGCAAAACGAGAAGCAGAAGGAGCAGCAGAAGGAGAAGCAGAAGGAGAAGCAGAAGAAGGAGAAGCAGAAGCAGAAGAAGCAGCAGAAGGAGAAGCAGAAGCAGAAGAAGATGCAGAAGGAGAAGCAGAAGAAGCAAAAGCAGAAGGAGAAACAGAAGTAGGAGAAGGAGAAGGAAAAGTAGGAGAAGCAGAAGAAGAAGAATCAGGAGAAGCAGAAGCAGAAGAAGGAGAAGAGCAGAAGCAGAAGGAGAAACAGAAGCGGAAGGAGAAGAAGAAGTAGCAGAACAAGCAGAAGAAGCAGAAGAAGAAGCAGCAGGAGAAGCAGAAGAAGAAGAAGGAGAAAGAGAAGGATTAGGAGTAGGAGAACCAGAAGGATAAGCAGAAGCAGAAAGAGAAGCAGGAGAAACAGAAGACGCAGGAGAAGCAGAAGCAGAGGAAACAGGAGAAGCCGAAGAAGCAGAAGCAGAATCTGAAGCAGAAGGAGAAACAGAAGAAGCACAATCTGAAGCAGAAGAAACAGAAATAGTAGAATAAGCAGAAGCAGAAGCAGCAGGAGAAGCAGAAGAAGAAGGAGAAGGCGAAAGAAAAGGATTAGGAGTAGGAGAAGCAAAAGGAGTAGAAGCAGAAGAATCAGAAGAAGCAGAAGCAGAAGAACAAGCAGTAGAAGCATAAGAAGCAGAAGCAGGAGAAGCAGAAGCAGAAGAAATAAAGAAGCATAAGATGCAGAAGCCGAAGCAGAGGGAGAAAAAGAAGAAGGAGAAGGAGCAGCAGAAGGTGAAGCAGAAGGAGATGCAGAAGGAGAAAGAGAAGCAGAAACAGAAGGAGAAGGAGAAGGAGAAGTTGGAGAATCAGAAGAAGCAGAAGCAGAAGCAGAAAGAGAAGCAGAAGAAGGAGAAGGAGAAGCAGAAGCAGATGGAGAAGCAGGAGAATCAGAAGAAGCAGAAGCGGGAGAAGCAGCAGTAGAAGAAGAAAGAGAAGAAGGAGAAAGAGCAGAAGGAGAAGCAGAAGCAGAAGGAGAAGCAGAAAGAGAAGCAGAAGAAGCAGTAGCAGGAGAAGCAGAAGCAGAAGAAACAGAAGAAGCCCAAGAAGCAGAAGGAGAACCTGAAGCAGAAGGGGAAGCAGAAGCAGCAGAAGCTGGAAAAGCAGAAGCAGAAGAAATAGAACAAGCAGAAGAAGCAGTAGCAGAAGCAGGACGAGAAGCAGAAGAAGAAGGAGGAGAAAGAGAAGGAGTAGGAGTAGGAGGAGCAGAAGCATAATTAGAAGCAGAAAGAGAAGCAGAAGAAGAAACAGAAGAAACAGAAATAGGAGGAGCAGAAGCAGAAGCAGAATGAGAAGCACAAGAAGGAGAAATTGAAGGAGAAGGAGAATGAGACGGAGAAGCAGAAGAAGAAGCAGGAGAAGCAGAAGCAGAAGAAACAGAAAAAGGGGAAGAGCAGAAGCAGAAGGAGAAGCAGAAGAAGCAGAAGCTGAAGCCGAAGAAGAAGAAACAGAGAAAGCAGAAGAAGCAGAAGAAGAAGCAGCAGGAGAAGCAGAAGAAGAAGAAGGAGAAGGAGAACGAGAAGTATTAGGAGTAGGAGAAACAGAAGGATAAGCAGAAGCAGAAAGAGAAGGAGAATGAGAAGGAGAAGCAGAAGAAGCATAAGCAGGAGAAGCGGAAGCAGAATGAAAAGCAGAAGAAGGAGAAATTGAAACAGAAGAAGATGCAGAATAAGAAGCAGAAGCAGAAGGAGAAGCAGAAGAAGGAGAAGGAGAAGCAGAAGGATAAGCGTAAAGAGAAACAGAAGGAGAAGCAGGAGAAGCAGAAGCAGAAGAAGAAGCAGAAGCAGAAAGAGAAGTAGAAACAAATAGAGAAGCAGAAATAGAAGCAGAAGAAGCCGAAGAAGCAGAACCTGAAGCACAAGTAGAAGCAGGAGAAGAAGAATCTGGAGAAGAAGAAGGAGAACCAGAAGGAGAAGCAGAAGCAGAAAGGGAAGCAAAAGCAGGAGGAGCAGAAGGAGAAACAGAAGACACAGAAGAAGCAGAAGCAGTAGCAGAAGAAGCTGAAGATGCAGAAGCAGAAAGAGAAGAAGGAATAGCAGAAGAACGAGAAGGAGAAGGAGAAACAGAAGGAGAAGCAGAAGGAGAAGCAGAAAGAGAATCAGGAAAAGCAGAAGAAGCAGAAGCAGACGGAGAAGCAGAAGAAGGAGAAGGAGAAGCAGAAGCAGAAAAGAAGCAGAAGCAGAAGCAGAAGGACAAGCACAAGCAGAAGGAGATGCAGAAGCAGAAGCAGAAGAAGCAGAAGGAGAAGAAGAAGGAGAAGAAGCAGAATCAGAAGAAGCAGAAGCAGAAGTAGAAAAAGAAGCCGACGAAGAGAAGCAGAACGAGAAGCAAGAGAAGCAGAAGAAGCAGAAGCGGGAGAAGCAGAAGAAGAAGAAACAGAAGAAGGAGAAGGAGCAGAAGCAGAAGGAGAAGCAGAAAGAGAAGCAGGAAAAGCAGAAGAAGCAGAAGCAGGAGAAGCACAAGCAGAAGAAATAGGAGAAGGACAAAAAGCAGAAGCAGAAGGAGAAGCAGAAACAGAAGGAGAAGCAGAAAGAGAAGGAGGGGAAGCAGAAGAAGCAGAAGCACTAGGAGCAGAAGCATAAGAATCCGAAGAAGCAGAAGCAGAACCTGAAGCAGAAGGAGAAGCACGAGAAGCAGAAAAAGCAGAATCTGGAGAAGCAGAATGACAAGCTGAAGGAGAAGCAGAAGCAGAAAGAGAATCAAAAGCAGAAGGAGAAGAAGAAGAAACAGAAGAAGCAGAAGCAGTAGCAGTTGCAGCAGAAGCAGAAGGAGAAGCAGAAGGAAAAGCAGAGGCACGAGAAGGAGAAGGAGAAACAAAAGGAGAAGCAGAAGGAGAATCAGAAGGAGAAGCAGAAGAAACAGAAGGAGAAGCAGAAGGAGAAACTGAAGCAGAAGAACCAGCAGAAGGAGAAGCAGAAGCAGAAGAAGATGCAGAAGGAGAAGCAAGAGAAGCAGAAGAAGCAGTAG
>NW_012291120.1:0-10004 GCF_000151885.1 Dipodomys ordii | reverse complement strand
CATAGCGCGATACAGCAGAGACACAGCGGGACATGATGGGGACACAGCGAGACACAGGGTGACACTGCGGGACACAGCAGGACACAGAGGGGATACAGCGGGGACACAGCCTGGGACACAGCGGGGACACAGAGGGGACACAACGGGGACACAGCGGGGACACAGCAGGGGACACAGAGGGTACACAGCGGGACACAGCAGGGGAAACAGCGGGACACAGTGGGACACAGCGGGGGACACAGCGGGACACACCGGGAACCAGCGGGACACAGTAGGACATAGCGGGGGACACAGCGGGGGACAGCTGGGATACACCGGGGGACAGACGGTACACAGCGGGACACAGCTGGGGACACAGCGTCGTCACAGCAGGGACACAGCGGGACACAGCTGGGGACACAGCGGGACACAGCGGGACACACCGGGAACCAGTGGGACACAGCGGGACATAGCCGGGGACACAGCAGGGGACAGCGGGGATACACCGGGGGACAGAAGGGACACTGCGGGACACAGCGGGACATAGTGGGGGAAACATCGGGACACAGCGGGACACAGCGGGACACAGCGCGGACATGGCTGGGGACACAGCGGGACAGAGTGGGACACAGAGGGGGACACAGCGGGACATGATGGGGACACAGTGAGACACAGGGGGACACAGCAGGGGATACAGCGAGACATAGAGGGATACATCGGAGACACAGCGAGGACACAAGTGAACACAGCGGGGACACAGCGTTAGACACAGCGGGACACAGTGGGATACAGCAGGGTTCACAGCGGGCACACAGCGGGGGAAACAGCGGGACACATTGGGGACACAGCGGGACACAGCGGATTAGAGCGGGGGGCACCGCGGGACACAGCGGGAAACACAACAAGGACATAGCCAAACACAGCAGGATACAGCGAGGGCACATCGGGGGACATAGCGAGACACAGCAGGGACACAGAGCGGGGGACTCAGTGGGACACAGCGGGGATACAGCGGGGGACACAGTGGGGGACACAGCGGGGGACAAAGCGTGACACCACAGGACACAGCAGGACACAGCGGGACACAGCGGGGTCAAGCGGGTACACAGCGGGGACACAGCAGGTAACACAGAGGGACACAGCGGGGACACAGCGGGACACAGAGGGGGACACAGCGGGACACAGCAGGACACAGCGGATTACAACGGGGGACACTGCGGGCACACAGCGGGAAACACAGCGGGCACACAGCGGGGGACACAGCGGGACATAGTGGGACACAGCGGGACACAGCGAGCACACAGTGGAACACAGCGAGACACAGCGGGAACACAGCGTGGGACACAGCGGGACACAGCGGGGACACAGCGGGACACAGCGGGGACACAGTGGGGGACACAGCCAAACACAGCGGAGACACAGCAGGGGACAGAGAAGGGGAAACAGCGGGGGACAAAGCTGGACATCACGGGACACAGCGGGACACAGAGGGACACAGCGGTGACACAGCGGGGAAACAGCGGGGACACAGCGAGGGGACACAGTGGGACACAGAGGTGACACAGCGTGACACATCGGGAACACATCGGGGACACAGCGGGACACAGTGGGGGACACAGAGGGCACAAAGCAGGGGACACAGCAGGGGACACAGCGGGACACAGCGGGGGACACAGCGGGACACATCGGGACACAGCTGGACACAGCGGTGGAAACAGTGGGACACAGCGGTACATAGGGGGACACAGTGCAGACACAGCTGGGGACACAGCGGAACACAGCGGGACACACCTGGAACCAGCGCCAAAACGGGACATAACCGGGGACACAGCGGGGGACAGCGGGGATACACCAGGGGACAGCGGGGACACTGCAGGACACAGCGGGGGACAGCGGGGACACAGCAGGGACACAGCGGGACACTGCGGAGGACACAGCGTCGACACAGCGGAGACACTGTGGGACACAGCAGGGGCACAGCAGGGGACACAGCGGTACACAGCGGGGGAAACAGCGGGACACAGTGGGACACAGAGGGATACAGAGGGGGACATAGCGGTCACACAGCTCGGGACACAGCGGGATACGTTGGGGACACTGCAGGACACAGCGGGACACAGTGGGGGACACATCAGGGGACACAGCGGGACACAGCGGGGGTCAAAGCAGGGGACACAGCGGGGGACAAAGCGGGACACCACGGGAAACAGCGGGACACAGCGGGAAAAACAGATGGGACACAGCGAGACACAGTATGGGCACAGCGGGGACACAGCGGGACAGAGCGGGGACACAGCGGGAAACAGCTGGGACACAACGGGGGACACATCGGGGGACACAGCGGGACACAGCTGGGACACAGTGTGGACAAGTGGGGACACAGTGGGGAAAACAGCGGGACACAGCGGTGACACAGCGGGACACAGAGGGGGACACAGAGAGACACAGCGGGGACACAGCGGGGGACTCAATGGGACACAGCTGGGACACAGCAGGGGACACAGCGGGGGACACAGCGGGACACATCGGGACACAGCTGGACACAGCGGGGGAAACAGCGGGACACAGCGGGAAACAGGGGGACACAGTGCAGACACAGCTGGGGACACAGCGGGACACACCGGGAACCAGCGGGACATAGCGGGACATAGCCGGGGACACAGCGGGGGACAGCGGGGATACACCGGGGGACAGCGGGGACACTGCGGGACACAGTGGGGGACAGCAGGGACACAGCGGGGACACAGCGGGACACTGCGGAGGACACAGCGGGACACAGAGGGGGATACAGCGAGACACAGCGGGACACAACGAGGACACAGCGGGGGACACAGCAGGGAACAGCGGGGACACACCTGGGGCAACGGGGACACAGCGGGGACACAGAAGGGACACAGCGTCACACAGCAGGGAAACAGCGGGGGACACAGCAGGGAACACTGCGGGGACACAGCGGGACACAGCGGGGACACAGCGGTGACACTGCGGGGACACAGCGGGACACAGCGGGGGACACAGCGCGACACAGCGGGGGACAAAGCGGTAGACAGCGGGTGACACAGCGAGGACACAGCTGGACATAGTGGGGACACAGATGGGACTTAGCGAGGGACACAGCAAGGGACAAAGCGGGACACCACGGGACACAGGGGGACACAGCGGGGACACTGCGGGGACACCGCGGTACAAAGCGGGGGACACAGCGGGACACAGCGGTACACAGCGGGGGACACAGCCGGACACAGCGGGGGACAGAGTGGGGGACACAGCGGGACACAGCGGGGACACAGCGGGACAGAGCGGGACACAGCGTGGACAGAGTGGGACACAGCGTGACACAGCGGGACACAGCAAGGGACCCAGTGGGACACAGCAGGGGACACAGCGGGACACAGCGGCACACAGCGGGGACACAACGGGGGACAGCAGGGGACACAGCGGGACACAGCGGGGGACACAGAGGGGCACACAGCGGGGGACACTGCTGGACAAAGTGGGGGATACAGCGGGGGACCCAGCGGGACACATCAGGGAACACAGCGAGGACACAGCGGGACCCAGCGGGACACAGCGTCGACACAGCGGGACACAGCATGGTACAAAGCGGGACACAGCGGGGTACACAGCGGGGGACACAACGGGACACAGCGGGGGACACAGAGGGAAACAGAGGGACACAGTGAGGACAACGCGGGAGACACAGCGGGGGACAGAGCAGGCCACAGCGTGGGACACAGGGAAGACATAGCAGGACACAGCGGGTGACACAGCGGGACACAGCAGGGGACACAGCTGGACACAGCTGGGACACAGAGGGGGACACAGCGGGACACAGCGTGGTACAAAGCGGGACACAGCAGGGTACACAGTGGGGGACACAACGGGACACAGCGGGGCACACAGCAAGGACACAGCGGGACACAGCGGGGAAACAGCGGGACACAACGGGGACACAGCTGGACACAGTGGGGTACAGAGCGCGACACAGCGGGGACACAGCGTAGACACAGCGGGACACAGCGGGACACAAAGGGGGACACAGCAAGACACAGCGGGGGACACAGTGAGGACACAACGGGACAGAGTGGGGGATACAGCGAGGACTCAGCAGGACACAGCAGGGGACACAGTGAGGAAACTGCAGGACACAGCGGGGACTCAGAGGGACACAGCGTGACACAGCAGGACACAGCGAGGGACAGAGAGGGACACAGCGGGACACAGTGGGACACAGTGGGGGACACAGCCCGATGCAGCGGGGGACATAGCGAAGACACAGCGGGACACTTCGGGAGACACAGCGAGCACACAACGGGACACAGAGAAACACAATGGGACACAGCAGGTCACAGCGGGATACACATCTGGGGACACAACGGGACACAGGGGGGACACAGCGGGAGACAGCGGGACACAGCGGGGACTCAGCGGGGGACACAGCGGAGGACAGAGCGGGGGGCACAGCGGGACACAGTGGGACACAGCGTCGATACAGCGACGACACAGTGGGACACATTGGGGGACACAGCGGGATACATCGGGGGACACAGCTAGGACAGAGGGGTACACAGCGGGGGACACAGCGGGACACAGCAGGAAACAGTGAGCACACAGCGAGGACACAGTGGGACCCAGCGGTAAACAGATTCGATACAGCGGGGTACACAGCAGGACACAGCGGGGTACACAGCTGGGGACACAACGGGACACAGTGGAGGACAAGGCGGGACACAGCGGGGACAAAGCATGAGACACAGGGGGGGACAGAGCGGGAGACAGCGGGACACAGCGGGGGACACAGGGGGACACAGCGGGACTCAGCGGGGGACACAGCGGGACACATCGGGACACATGGGGACACAGCAGGGACAAAGCAGGGACACAGCTGGGGACACAGCTGGGGACACAGCGGGACACAGCGGGGGACACAGCGGGACACAGCATGGGACAGAGAGGGGGACACATCGGGACACAGAGGGGAACACAGCGAGGACACAGTGGGACCCAGCGGGACACAGTGTCGATACAGCGGGGACACAGCGGGAACACAGTGGGCACAAGGCGGGGAAAACAGCGGGGGACAGAGCGGGACACAGCCGGGGACACAGAGAGGACAGAGTGGGACACAGCGGGGACACAGCGGGACTCAGCGGGGGACACAGCTGGGGACAAAGGGGGACACCACGGGACACAGCAGGACACAGCGGGACACAGCTGGGACACTGAGGGGATACAGCGGGACACAGCATTGGACAAGGAGGGACACAGCGGAATACAGCGGGGGGTACAGCGGGACACAGTGGGGGACAGTTCAGGGGACACAGCGGAACAAAGCAGTGACACAGATGGACACAGCGAGACACAGCAGGGGACACAGCGTGACACAGCGGGGGACACAGCGGGACACAGCGTGGGACACAGCGGGACACAGTGGGGAATACAGCGGGACACAGCAAGACACAGCGCGGTCACAGCAGTGGACAGAGCGTGACATAGCGGGGGACACAGCGGGACACACCGGGGGACACAGCGGGATAAAGCGGGGGACACAGCAGGGGACACATCGGGACACAGTGGGGGACACAGCGGGACACAGCGGGGACACAGCCTAGACACAGGGGGGACACAGCGGGACAAAGCGGGGACACAGCAGGGACACAGCATTGGTCACAGCGGGACACAGTGGGGGACAGAGCGGGACACAGCATTGGTCACAGTGGGACACAGCGGTGGACAGAGTGGGACACAGCATTGGTCACAGTGAGACACAGCGTCGAACAGAGCGGGACATAGCGGGAAACACAGCAGGGGACACAGCGGGACAAAGCGGGGGACAGAGCGGGACACAGTGGGTGACACAGCGGGACACAGCGGGGGACACAGCGGGACACAGCGTGGTACAAAGCGGGACACAGCGGGGTACACAACGGGGGACACAACTGGACACAGCGGGGGACACAGAGGGACACAGCGAGGACAACGCGGGGGACACAGCGGGGGACAGAACGGACCACAGCGTGGGACACAGGGAAGACACAGCGGGACACAGCGGGGGCACAGCGGTGACACTGTGGGGACACAGCAGGACACAGCGGGGGACACAGAGGGACACAGCAGGGGACACAGCCGGACACAGCGGGGGACAGAGTGGGGGACACAGCGGGACACAGCGGGGACACAACGGGACAGAGCGGGACACAGCGTGGACAGAGCGGGACACAGCGTGACACAGCGGGACACAGCAGGGGACACAGTGGGACACAGCAGGGGACACAGCGGGACACAGCGGCACACAGCGGGGACACAACGGGGGACAGCAGGGGACACAGCGGGACACAGCAGGGGACACAGAGGGGGACACAGCGGGGGACACTTCGGGACAAAGTGGGGGATACAGCGGGGGACCCAGCGGGACACAGCAGGGAACACAGCGAGGACACAGCGGGACCCAGCGGGACCCAGCGTCGATACAGCTGGAACATGGCGGGACACAGCAGGGACACACCGGGGGACAGTGGGGACACAGCCCGGACAGAGCGGGGGACACAGCGGGCGACACAGAGGGAAACAGCCGGGACACAGCGGGGACACAGTGGGGGACAAATCGGGGGACACAGTGGGAAACAGCGGGGACAGAGCGGTACATAGCGTGACACAGCAGGACACAGCGGGGGACACAGCGCGACACAGCAGGGGACACACCTGGACACAGCTGGGACACAGGAGGGACACAGCGGGAGACAGCGGGACACAGCGGGGACTAGCGGGGGATACAGCGGAGGACAGAGCGGGGGGCACAGCGGGACACAGCAGGACACAGCGTCGATACAGCGACGACACAGTGGCACACAGCGGGGGACACAGCGGGATACATCGGGGGACACAGCTAGGACAGAGGGGTACACAGTGGGGGACACAGCGGGACACAGCAGGAAACACAGCGAGCACACAGCGAGGACACAGTGGGACCCAGCGGTAAACAGATTCGATACAGCGGGGTACACAGCAGGACACAGCGGGGTACACAGCTGGGGACACAATGGGACACAGTGGGGGACAAGGCGGGACACAGTGGGGACAAAGCGTGAGACACAGGGGGGGACAGAGCGGGAGACAGCAGGACACAGCGGGGGATACAGGGGGACACAGCGGGACTCAGCGGGGGACACAGCGGGACACACCGGGACACAGCGGGGACAAAGCAGGGACACAGCTGGGGACACAGCGGGACACAGCGGGGGACACAGCGCGACACAGCAGGGGACAGAGAGGGGGACACATCGGGACACAGAGGGGAACACAGCGCGGACACAGCGGGACCCAGCTGGACACAACGGGGGATGCAGCGGGGACACAGTGAGGACACAGCGGGGACAAAGCGGGGGATACAGTGGGGGACAGAGCGGGACACAGCGGGACACAGCGGGAAACAGCGGGAGACACAGCGGGACACAGAGGGGGACACAGAGTGGTACACAGCGGGACACAGCGGGGAACACAGCGAGGACACAGCGGGGACACAGCGGGACACAGGGGGTTACACAGCTGGGGACACAAAGGGACACTTAGGGGGACAAAGCGAGGACATGGCGGAACACAGCGTGGGACACAGCGAGGACACAGCGGGACACAGCGGGACACAGCAGAACACAGCGGGGGACACAGCAGTTCACAGCAGGACACAGCGGGACACAGCGGGACACAGAGGGGTACACAGCGGGACACAGCGGGGAACACAGCGAGGACACAGCGGGGACACAGCGGGACACAGGGGGTTACACAGCTGGGGACACAAAGGGACACTTATGGGGACAAAGCGAGGACACAGCGGAACACAGCGTGGCACACAGCGAGGACACATCGGAACACAGCGGGACACAGCAGGAACACAGCAGTAGACACAGCGGGACAAGTGGGGGACACAGCGAGACACAGCGGGGACACAGCAGTTCACAGCGGGACACAGCGAGACACAGCGGGACACAGGAGGGGACACAGCTGGACACCGAGGGGGACACAGAGGGGTACACAGCGGGACACAGCGGGACACAGGAGGGGAAACAGCGGGACACAAAGGGACACATCGGGGGACACAGCGAGGACACAGCAGAACACAGCGTGGGACACAGCGAGGACACAGCGGGACACAGCGGGGGACACAGCAGGACACAGCAGGGGGACACAGGGAGGACACAGCGGGACACAGCGGGGACTCATCGGGGGACACAGTGGGGGACAAAGCAGGACACCACGGGACACAGCGGGACAAGGCGAGCACACAGCGGGGACACAGCAGGACACAGCGGGACACAGCGGGTCACACCGGGACACAGCGGGAGACAGCGGGGGACACAGCGGGACACAGCGGAGACACAGCAGTGGACACAGCGGGACACAGCGGGACACAGCGGAGACACAGCAGGGACACAATGGAGGACACAGCGGGACACAGTGGGGGACAAAGCGGGACACAGCGGGGGACACAGAGGAGTACACAGCAGGACACAGCGGGAACACAGCAAGGACACAATGGGACCCAGCGGGACACAGCGTCGATGCAACTGGGACATAGCGGCACACACCGGGTTACACACCTGGGGTCACAACGGGACACAGAGGGGGACACAATGAGGACACACAGGAACACAGCGTGGGACACAGCGAGGACACAGCAGGACACAGCGGGACACAGTGGGACACAGTGGGGACACAGGGAATACACAGCGGGACACAGCAGGAGACACAGCGGGACAAAGCGGGGCACACAGCGAGGACACAGCGGGACACAGCGGGGACACAGCGGGGACTCACCGGGGACACAGCGGGGACAGAGCGGGATACACAGTGGGCCACAGCGGAGACACAGCGGAGACATAGCAGGACACAGCAGGACACAGCGGGACACAGCGGGACACCGCGGGGGACACAGCGGGACACAGCGGGACACAGCGGGGGACACAGCGGGACACAGCAGGGACAGAGCGGGGGACACAGAGGGACACAGCGGAGGACAAAGCGGGACACAGCGGGACACAGCGGGGACACAGCGGGACACATTAGGGGACACAGCGGGACACAGCGGGGGACACAGCCAGGGACACAGCGGGACAAATCGGGAGACACAGCGGGGATACAGCGGGACACAGCGGGACACAACAGGACACAGCGAGAACTCAGCGTGGGACACAGCGGGGACACAGCAGGACAAAGCGGGGGACATTGGGGACACAGCTAGGGACAACGGGGACACAACGGGACAGAGCATGGACACAGTGGGGGACACAGCGGGACACAGCGGCACATAGCGGGGACACAACGTGGGACAGCAGGGACACAGCGGGACACAGGGGGGACACAGCAGGGGACACAGCTTGGGTGACATCGGGACAGCGCGGGACACAACAGGACACAGGGGGCACAACGAAACACAGCGGGAACACAGCAGAACACAGCGGGAAGGGGGATACAGCGGGGGACAAAGCAAGACACCAAGGGACACAGTGTGACACAGTGGGGGACAGAGAGGGGGACACAGCGGGACACAGAGGGGAACACAGCGAGGACACAGCGGGACCCAGCGGGACACAGCTTTGATACAGCGGGGACACAGCGGGACACAGCGGGGACAAAGTGGGGGATACAGTGGGGGACAGAGCGTGACACAGCGGGACACAGCGGGACACAGCGAAGACACAGCGGGACACAGAGGGGGACACAGAGGGGTATACAGCGGGACACAGTGGGGAACACAGCTGGGGACACAGGGAAGACACAGCAGGACTCAGCGGGGACTCAGCGGGGGACAAAGCGGGACACCACGGGACACAGTGGGACACAGCGGGGACACTGCGGGGACACAGCGGTACACAGCGAGGGACACAGCGGGACACAGCGGGACACAGCGAGGGACACATCGGGGACACAGCGGGACACAGCGGATACACAGGGGGTTACACAGCTGGGGACACAAAGGGACACACCGGGGGACATAGCGAGGACACAGCCGAACACAGCGTGGGACACAG
>NW_012291119.1:0-1262 GCF_000151885.1 Dipodomys ordii | reverse complement strand
TCAAGAGCCCTGGGTTCTATTCCTCAGCACCACATACACAGAAAAAGCCAAAAGTAGTACTGTGGCTCAAGTGGTAAGAGTGCCAGCCTTGAGCAAAAGAGGCTCAAGGACAGTGCCCAGGCCCTGAGTTCAAAGAGTATCTGATTTGGGAAAAGGAAGGGGAAGCACAGAAGAGGGACAAAGAGTAAACCAATTCAGCAGTGAAATCCACTAGACACTATGTTGGAAAGGAACTATACAACTTTGGGGGGAGGGAAAGTTGGGAGAGGAAAAGCTGGGAGAAAATGAGGGAGGGAGTGACACTGTTCAAAAGGAACTGTACTCATTACCTCAATCATGTAACTATAACCCCTCTGTTCATCAACTTTACAATTTTTTTTTTAAGGCTTTGAGGTTTTTGGTGGGATTTTTGTTGTTGTTTTGTTTTGTTTTTTGGTCGGTTGTGGGTCTTGAAGTCGGCCTGGGCGCTGTCTCTTCAGCTCAAGGCTAGCACTCTACCACTTGAGGCACAGCGCCACTTCCGGTTTTCTAGTGGTTTTGGTTTATTGGAGATAAGAGTCTCACAGACATTCCTGCCCGGGCTGGTTTGAACCATGATCCTCAATCTCAGCCTCCTGAGTAGCTAGGATTATAGGCATGAGCCACCAGGGCCTAGCTTGTGTTTGTTTGGTGGTAGTCGTGGGGTGTGGTGGTGGTGGTGGTGTGTGAGTGTGTGTGTGTGTGTGTGTGTGTGTGTGTCCATCCCTGAGCTTTTTTTGTCCCTGAAGGTTAGCACTCTACCACTTGAGCCACAGCTCTGCTTCTGGGGGTTTTTTTGGTAGTTAAATGGAGATGAGTATCACATAGACTTTCCTGCCCAAGCTGGTTTTGAACCATAAACCTCCAATCTCAGCTTCCAGAATAGGTAGGATTACAGGCATGAGCCTCAGGAGCCTGGCCTCTATTTCTTCTTTATCTGCTCTCAGCATGGAATAAATGATTTCTTTGTGCAAAGCATTCTGTTTGAAGCACTTCAATGTGTATCTCTTTTAATTCTCATCTCTTAATTTATTTAAAACTAATTTAAATTGGGAGGAAACTAGAACACAGGGAAGTTAATTTGCCCATGGGTTACAGTAGACATAAAAATATGAAAATGTTCCACTAAAACCCTGTTACTTTCACTTCTAGACACAATTATGAAATCAGTGCAGTGGTACTAGGGGCGGTAGTTTTTCAATTCTGGGCTAAGCCACCAGTCTCAATAGAGCTTTATTCAAAAC
>NW_012291118.1:0-2540 GCF_000151885.1 Dipodomys ordii | reverse complement strand
GAAGTAGAAGCAGAAGCAGTTGTAGCAGAAGCAGAAGGAAAAGCAGATGATCAAGAAGAAGAAGGAGAAACAGAAGGAGAAGCAGAAAGAGACGCAGGTTAAGCAGACGAAGAAGAAGCAAAAGGAGAATCTGAAGGAGAAGCAGAAGAAGGAGAAGGAGAAGCAGAAGAAGATGCAGAAGGAGAAGCAGGAGAAGCAGAAGATGCTGAAGCAGGAGGAGAAGCAGGAGAAGCAGAAGAAGCAGATGCATAAGGAGAAGCAAAAAGAGAAGTAGAAGGAGTAGTAAATGAAGCAGCAGAAGGAGAAGCAGCTGATGAAGCAGAATAACAAGCAGGAGAAGCAGAAGCAGAAAGAGAAGTAGTAGCATAAGAAGTAGAACCAGAAGAAGAAGTAGTAGAAGCATAAGAAGCAGAAGCAGGAGAAGCAGAAGCAGAAGAAAATAAGATGCATAAGAAGCAGAAGTAGAAGCAGAGGGAGAAACAGAAGAAGGAGAAGGAGCAGCAGAAGGTGAAGCAGAAGGAGATGCAGAATCAGAAAGAGAAGCAGAAACAGAAGGAGAAGTTGGAGAATCAGAAGAAGCAGAAGCAGAAAGAGAAGCAAAACAGGGAGAAGGAGAAGCAGAAGCAGAAGGACAATCAGGAGAAGCAGAAGAAGCAGAAGCGGGAGAAGCAGGAGAAGAAGAAGAAGAAGAAGAAGAAGAAGAAGAAGAAGAAGAAGAAGAAGAAGAAGAAGAAGAAGAAGAAGAAGAAGAAGAAGAAGAAGAAGAAGAAGAAGAAGAAGAAGAAGAAACAGAAGAAGGAGAAGGAGCAGAAGGAGAAGCAGAAGCAGAAGGAGAAGCAGAAATAGAAACAGAAGCAGAAGAAGCAGTTGCAGGAGAAGCAGAAGAAACAGAAGAAGCTGAAGAAGCAGAAGGAGAACCTGAAGCAGAAGGAGAAGCAGAAGCAACAGAGGCTGGAAAAGCAGAAGCAGAAGATACAGAACAAGCAGAAGAAGCAGAAGCAGAACGAGAAGCAGAAGAATAAGAAGGAGAAAGAGAAGGATTAGGAGTAGGAGGAGCAGAAGCAGATTTAGAAGCAGAAAGAGAAGGAGAAGGAGAAGCAGAAGGAGAAACAGAAGAAGCAGAAGCAGGAGAAGCAGAAGCAGAAGCAGAATGAGCAGCACAAGAAGGAGAAATTGAAGGAGAAGGAGAATGAGACGGAGAAGGAGAAGGAGAAGTAGGAGAAGCAGAAGAAGGAGAAGCAGGAGAAGCAGAAGCAGAAGAAACAGAAGAAGGAGAAGAGCAGTAGCAGAAGGAGAAACAGAAGCAGAAGGAGAAGCAGAAGAAGCAGAAGCAGAAGGAGAAACAGAAGCAGAAGGAGAAGCAGAAGAAGCAGAAGCTGAAGCAGAAGAAACTGAAAAAGCAGAAAAAGAAGAAGAAGCAGAAGAAGAAGAAGCAGGAAAAGCAGAAGAAGAAGAAGGAGAAGGAGAAAGAGAAGGATTAGGAGTAGGAGAAACAAACGGATAAGCAGAAGCAGAAAGAGAAGGAGAAGGAGAAGGAGAAGCAGGAGAAGCAGAAGAAGCAGAAGCAGGAGAAGCAGAAGCAGAATGAAAAGCAGAAGAAGTAGAAATTAAAACAGAAGTAGATGCAGAAGGAGAAGCAGAAGCAGAAGCAGAAGCAGAAGGAGAAGCAGAAGAAGGAGAAGGAGAAGCAGAAGGATAAGAATAAAGAGAAACAGAAGGAGAAGCAGGAGAAGCAGAAGCAGGAGAAGCAGAAGAAATAGAAGAAAGAGAAGAAGCAGAAGCATAAGGAGAAGCAGAAATAGAAGCAGAAGAAGCCGAAGAAGCAGAAGCAGAACCTGAAGCGGAAGGAGAAGCAGAAGAAGCAGAATCTGGAGAAGAAGAAGGAGAACCAGAAGGAGAAGCAGAAGCAGAAAGAGAAGCAAAAGCAGAAGGAGAAGCAGAAGAAACAGAAGAAGCAGAAGCGGTAACAGAAGAAGCTGAAGATGCAGAAGCAGAAAGAGAAGCAGAAGGAATAGCAGAAGAACGAGAAGGAGAAGGAGAAACAGAAGGAGAAGAAGAAGGAGATGCAGAAGGAGAATTTTGTTTTGTTGATTATTTCGATTCTGACGGAGAAGCTGATGAAGGAGTTTTTTTCGCTGATTTTTTTTTTTTTCTATCTGCTGCTCTCTTTGATGGTTTTTTTTTTTTTTCTTTTTATTTTCTTTTGTTTTTTTTTTTTTTTTTTTTTTTTTTTTTTTCTTTCTATTTTTATTTTTTTATTTTTTTTTTTATTTTTTTTTTATTTTTTCTTTTTTTTTTATTCTTTTTTTTTTTTTTTTCTTTTTCCTTTTTCTTCTTTTTTTTTTTTTTTTTTTTTTTTTTTTTTTTTTTTTTTTTTTTTTTTTCTTTTTTTTTTTATTTTTTTTTTTTTTTTTTTTTTTTTTTTCTTTTTTCTTTTTCTTTTTTTTTTTTCTTTTTTTTCTTTTTCCCCTCTTCTTCTCTTCTCTTTTCTCTCTCTTTTTTTTTTTTTCTCTTTTTTTTTTTTTTTTTTTTTTTTTTTT
>NW_012291117.1:0-10008 GCF_000151885.1 Dipodomys ordii | reverse complement strand
GCAGGGGACACAGCGAGGTATCAGCGGGACTCAGCGGTGACACAGCGGGGACTCAGCAGGTTACTCAGAGGGACACAGCGGGGGACACAGCAGGACACAGCGAGGGACACTGCGGGACACAGTGTGGGACAGAGCGTGGGACACAGCGAGAAACAGCGGGGACAAAGCTGGACACAGCGAGGTACACAGAGGGACACAGCGGGGAAACAGCGTGACACAAAAGGACACAGCGCGACACAGCGGGGGACACAGCGAGGACACAGTGGCACACAGTGGGGGACACAGCAAGGACAGAGCGGGACACAGCGTGGCACACAGCGGGACATAGTGGGGGACACAGCGGGGGACACAGCGGGGACACAGAGGGGACTCAGCAGAGGACATAGAGGGGAAAAAGCGGGACACCTCGGGACACAGTAGGACACAGCGGGACACAGCGGGGACACTGCGGGACACAGCCGGGGGACACAGCGGTGGACAGCGGGGGACAGAGAAGGGACACAGCGGGACACAGAGGAGACACAGCTGGACACAGAAGGGCACACAGCGGGGCACAGTGGACACACAACAGGGACAGAGCTGGACACAGAGGGACACAGAGGGGGCAGAGCATGACACAGCAGGACACAGCGGGACACAACAGGGGACTCAGCGGGACACAGCGGGGGACACAGGGAGGACACAGCTGGACACTGAGGGAGACAGAGCAAGGACACAGCCGGACACAGCGAAACACAGCGTGACACAGTGGGGACACAGCAGGGGACACAGCGGGACACAGCGGGGGACACAGCGGGACACAGCGGGGTACACAGCAGGGACAAAGCGGGACACAGCGGGGGACACAGTGAGGACAAAGCGGGACACAGCGGTGACACAGCGGGAAACAGCTGGGGACACTGCGGGACACAGCGGGACACAGCGGGGACACAGCAAGGACACAGCGGGGGACACAGCGGGACACAGCCGGACACAGCCGGGGACACAGCGGGACACAGCGAGAGACACAGCGGGGGACACAGCGGGACACAGCAGGGAACAAAGAGAGGACACAGCGGGACCCAGCGGGACAGAACGTCGATAGAGCGGGGACACAGCGGGACACAGCGGTGACACAACGGGACTCAGCAGGGGACACTGCGGGACATAGAGGGACCCAGCGGGAACACAGCAAGGACACAGCGGGGGACACAGCCGGACACAGCGGGACACAGCAGGGGACACAGCGAGGGACACAGCGGGACACAGTGGGGGACACAGCGGGACACAGCAGGACACAGCGGGGCACAGCAGGGTCAAAACGGGAGACAGAGTGGGGAACAGAGCAGGACACAGCGGGGGACACAGAGAGGACACAGTGGGGACACAGCGAGACTCAGCCGGGGACACAGCGGGGGACAAAGCGGGACACCATGGGACACAGTGGGACACAGCGGGACACAACGTGGTCACTGCGGGACACAGTGGGGGACAAAGCGGGAGACAGGGGGGACGCAGTGGGACACAGCGGGACACAGCAGGACACGGCGTGGACACAGCGGGACACAGAGGGGGACATAGCGAGGACACAGCGGGGGACACAGCAAGGACACAATGGGGGACACAGTGGGGGAAACAGCTGGACACAGCGGGGAACACAGCGAGGACACAGCGGGACACAGCGGGGGACACAGAGAGGACATAGTGGGACACAGCGGCGACACAGAGGTACTCAGCGGGGGACACATTGTGGGACAAAGTGGGACACCATGGGACACAGTGTTACACAGCGGGACACAGCGGCGACACTGCGGGACACAGCAGGACAAAGCGGGGGACACAGCGGGCCACAGCGGGCCACAGCGGGGCACACAGCGGGGGACAGTGGAGACAGAGAGTGGCCACAGTGAGACACAGCGGTGACACAGCTGGACACAGCGGGGTACACAGCGGGACACAGCGGGCACACAGCGGGGACACAGCGGGACACAGCGGGACACAGCAGGGACACAATGGGACACAGTGGGTCAAAGCGGGAGACACAGCGGGACACAGCAGGCACACAACGGGGACACAGAGGGACACAGCGGGGACAGAGCGGGACACAGCCGGACACAGCGCGACACAGCAGGGGACACAGCGGGACACAGTGGTGGACCCAGTGAGGACACAGCGGGACACAGCAGGGGACACAGCGAGGACACAGCGGGGGACACAGCGGGGGACACAGCAGGACCCAGCCGGGAACAGATCGAGGACACAGCGGGACACAGCGGGACACAGAGTCGATACAGCGGGGACACAGCGTTACAAGGTGTGGTACATAGCTGTGGACACAACGGGACACAGTGGGGGCACAGCCGGACTCAGCGGGACACAGTGGGACACAGCAGGGACAAAGTGTGAGACACAGCGGGGGACACAGCGGGGGACAGAGACGGAGACAGCAGGGGACACAGCGACGAAACAGCGGGACACAGCGGTGACACAGCGGGGACTCAGCGGGGGACACAGCGGGGACACAGCAAGGACAGAGCGGGACACAGTGGGGGATACAGCAGGACATAGCGGGGGACACAGCGGGGGAAACAGCGGGACACAGCGGGGACACCACGGGACACAGTGGGACACAGTGGGACACAGCGGGACACTGTGGGGACACAGCAAGACAAAGCGGGGGACACAGCGGGACACAGCGGGACAAAGCGGGGGACACAGCGGGACACAGCGGAGACAGAGAAGGGCCACAGCGGGACACAGCGGTGACACAGCTGGACACAGCGGGGTACACAGCGGGACACAGGGGGCACACAGAGGGGACACAGCAGGACACAGCAGGACACAGCGGGGACAGAGCGGGACACAGTCGGACACAGCGGGACACAGCGGGGGACACAGCGGGACACAGCGGGGGAACCAGCGAGGACATAGCGGAGGACACAGCGGGGGACACAGCGGGGGACAAAGTGGGACACCACGGGACACAGTGTGACACAGCGGGACACAGCGGGGACACTGCGGGGACACAGCAGGATAAAGCGGGGGACACAGCGGGACACAGCGGGACACAGTGGGAGACACAGCGGGGGACAGCGTAGACAGAGAAGGGCCACAGCAGGACAGAGCGGGACACAGTTGGACACAGCGGGGTACACAGCGGGACACAGCAGGCACACCGGGGACACAGCAGGACACAGCGGGACACAGTGGGGACACAGTGGGACACAGCCGGGCACACAGCGGGGACACAGCAGGGACCAAGCAGGACATAGCGGGACACAGCGGAACACAGCAGGAGACACAGCAGGACACAGTAGGGGACCCAGCTAGGACACAGCGGGACACAGCGGGGGACACAGCTGGGGACACAGCGGGACACAGCGGGGAACTCAGGGAGGACACAGCGGGACCCAGCAGGACACAGCGTCGATACTGCAGGGACACAGTGTTACACAGCGTGGTACCCAGCTGTGGACACAATGGGACAGAGTGGGGGCACAGCGAGACACAGCGGGACACAGCGAGGACACAGCGGGACACATTGGTGACACAGCGGGGGACACAGCAGGACACAGCAGCGGACACAGCGGGGGACACAGCGGGACACAGTGCGACACAGCGGGGTACACAATGGGGACACAGCGGGACACAGCAGGGGACACAGCGAGGACACAGCGGAACATAGCGGGGGACACAGAGAGGACACAGCGGGACACAGCGAGACAAAGCGGGACACAGCGGGGGACACAGCGGGACACAGCGGCGACACAGAGGGGACTCAGCTGGGGACATAGCGGGGGACAAAACGGGACACCACAGGACACAGTGGGACACAGCAGGACACAGCGGGGACACTGCGGGGACACAGCGGGACAATGCAGGGGACCCAGCGGGACCCAGCGGGACACAGCAGGACCCAGCGGGGAAACAGCGGGGACACAGTGGGACACAGCGAGGACACAGCGGGACACTGCGGGGCACAGCGGGGGACACAGCGGGACACAGCGGGGGACACAGGGAGGACACAGCAGAACACAGCATGGGACAAAGCGAGGACACAGCAGGAAACAGCGAGACACAGCGGGACCCAGCGGGGACTCAGCGCGGACCCAGCAGTGGACACAGCGGGGGACAAAGCGGGAGACCACGGAACACAGCAGGACACAGCGTGAAACAGCGGTGAACCTGCGGGGACACAGCGGTACACAGCGGGGGACACAGCGGGACCCAGCGGGACACAGCGGGGGACACAGCCGGACACAGCAGGGAAACAGCGGGACCCAGCAGGACACAGCGGGGGACACAGCGGGACACAGCGTGACACAGCGGGGGACACAGCAGGGACACAGTGGGACACAGTAGGACACAGCGTGGGACAAAGCGGGAGACAGCGGAGGACACAGCGAGGACACAGCTGGACACAGCGGGGACACAGAGGGGACTCAGCAGGGGACATAGAGGGGAAAAAGCGGGACACCACGGGACACAGTAGGACACAGCGGGACACAGCGGGGACACTGCGGGACACAGTCGGGGGACACAGCGGTGGACAGCGGGGGACAGAGAAGGGACACAGCGGGACACAGAGGGGACACAGCTGGACACAGATGGGTACACAGCAGGGCACAGCGGACACACAACGGGGACAGAGCTGGACACAGAAGGACACAGATGGGACAGAGCGTGACATAGCAGGCCACAGCGGGACACAACAGGGGACTCAGCGGGACACAGCAGGGGACACAGGGAGGACACAGCTGGACACTGAGGGAGACAGAGCAAGGACACAGCCGGACACAGCGAAACACAGCGTGACACAGTGGGGACTCAGCAGGGGACACAGCGGGACACAGCGGGGGACACAGAGGGACACAGCGGGGTACACAGCAGGGACAAAGCGGGACAAAGCGTGGGACACAGTGAGGACAAAGCGGGACACAGCGGTGACAAGCGGGACACAGCTGGGGACACTGCGGGACACAGCGGGTCACAGCGGGGACACAGCAAGGACACAGCGGGGGACACAGCGGGACACAGCCGGACACAGCCGGGGACACAGCGGGACTCAGCGAGAGACACAGCGGGGGACACAGCGGGACACAGCGGGGAACAAAGAGAGGACACAGCGGGACACAGCTGGACACAACGTCGATAGAGCGGGGACACAGCGGGACACAGCGGTGACACAACGGGACTCAGCAGGGGACACTGCGGGACATAGAGGGACATAGAGGGACCCAGCGGGAACACAGCAAGGACACAGCGGGGGACACAGCGGGACACAGCGGGGGACACAGCGAGGGACACAGCGGGGGACACAGCAGGACACAGTGGGGAACACAGAGTGAGACACAGCAGGACCCAGCGGGACACAGCATCGATACAGCAGAGACACAGCGGGACACAGCGGGGTACACAGCTGTTGACACAACGGGACATAGTGGGGGACACAGCGGGACACAGCGGGACACAGCGGGGCACAGCAGGGACAAAACGGGAGACAGAGTGGGGAACAGAGCAGGACACAGCGGGGGACACAGAGAGGACACAGTGGGGACACAGCGAGACTCAGCCGGGGACACAGCGGGGGACAAAGCGGGACACCACGGGACACAGTGGGACACAGCGGGACACAACGTGGTCACTGCGGGACACAGTGGGGGACAAAGCAGGACACAGCGGGACACAGGGGGGACGCAGTGGGACACAGCGGGACACAGCGGGACACGGCGGGGGACATAGCGGGATACAGAGGGGGACATAGTGAGGACACAGCGGGACACAGCGGGACACAGCGGGGGACACAGCGAGGACACAGTGGGGGACACAGTGGGGGAAACAGCTGGACACAGCGGGGAACACAGCGAGGACACAGCGGGACACAGCGGGGGACACAGAGAGGACACAGCGGGACACAGCGAGGGACACAGCGAGGACACAGTGGGACACAGCGGCGACACAGAGGGTCCTCAGCGGGAGACACATTGTGGGACAAAGTGTTACATCATGGGACACAGTGTTACACAGCGGGACACAGCGGGGACACTGCGGGACACAGCAGGGCAAAGCGGGGGACAGAGCGGGCCACAGCGGGCCACAGCGGGGCACACAGCGGGGGACAGTGGAGACAGAGAGTGGCCACAGCGAGACACAGCGGTGACACAGCTGGACACAGCGGGGTACACAGCGGGACACAGCGGGCACACAGCGGGGAAACTGCGGGGACAAAGGGGGACAAAGCATGGGACACAAAGGGACACAGCGGGGGACACAGCGGGGGACACATTGGGACACAGTGGGACACAGCGGGGCACACAGGGGGGACACAGCGGGACCCAGCGGGGAACACAGCGAGGACACAGCGGGACCCAGCGGTACACAGCGTCGATACAGCGGGGACACAGTGTTACACAGCGTGGTACACAGCTGTGAACACAACGGGACACAGTGGGGGCACAGCGGGACACAGCGGGACACAGTGGGACACAGCGGGGACAAAGCTTGAGACACAGCGGGGTACAGAGCGGAGACAGCGGGGGGCACAGTGAGGACACAGCGGGACAAAGCGCTGACACTGCGGGGGACACAGCGGGGGACACAGTGGGGGACACAGCCGGACACAGCGGAACACAGCGGGGGAAACAGGGGGGACCCAGCGGGACCCAGCGCGGGACACAGCGTGGACACATTGGGACACAGCGGGGACACAGCGGGGGACACAGCAGTACACAGCGGGACACAGCGGGTCACAGCGAGGGACACAGAGGGGTACATAGCGGGACACAGTGGGGAACACAGGGAGGACACAGCGGGACCCAGCGGGAGACAGCGTCGATACAGCGGGGACACAGCGGGACACACTGGGGTACACAGCTGGGGACACAACGGGACACAGCGGGGAACACAGCGATGACACAGCAGAACACAGCGTGGGAAACAGCGAGGACACAGTGGGACACATCGAGACTCAGAGCGACACAGTGGTTACACAGCAGTAGACACAGCAGTAGACACAGTGAGACACAGCGGGGGACACAGTGGGACACAGCGGGGAACACAGCGAGGACACAGCGGGGACACAGCGGGGACACTGCGGGAACATAGTGGGACACAGCAGGGGACACAGCGAGGACACAGCGGGACACAGTGGGACACAGCGTGGGACAAAGCGGGAGACAGCAGGGGACACAGCGGGACACAGCGGGACACAGCTTGGGACACACCGGTAACACAGCAGGACACAGCAGGGGACACAGCGAGGACACAGCAGGACACAGTGGGACACAGTGTGGGACAAAGCGGGAGACAGCAGGGGACACAGCGAGGACACAGCGGGACACAGCGGCGACACATAGAGGACTCAGCGGGGGACACAGTGGGGGACAGAGCGGGACACAGCGGGACACTGCGGGGCACAGCGGGGGACACAGCGGGACACATCGGGGGACCCAGCGGGACACAGCGGGACACAGCGGGACACTGCGGGGCACAGCGGGGGACACAGCGGGACACAGCGGGGGACACAGGGAGGACACAGCTTAACACAGCATGGGACAAAACGAGGACAGAGCGGGACACAGCGAGACACAGCGGGACCCAGCGGGGACCCAGCAGTGGACACAGCGGGACACAGCGGGGGACAAAGCAGGACACCAAGGAACACAGCAGGACACAGCGTGAAACAGCGGTGAACCTGGGGGGACACAGCAGGACACAGCGGGGAACACAGCGGGACTCAGCGGGACACAGCGGGGGACACAGCGGGACACAGCGTCTATAGAGCGGGGACACAGAGGGACACAGCGGTGACACAGCGGGACACAGCAGGACCCAGCTGGGAAACAGGGGGGACACAGTGGGACACAGCGAGGACACAGCGGGACACAGCGGGACAATGCGGGGCACAGCGGGGGACACAGCGGGACAAAGCGGGGGACACAGGGAGGACACAGCGGAACACAGCATGGGACAATGCAAGGACACAGCGGGAAACAGCGAGACACAGCGGGACCCAGCGGGGACCCAGCAGTGGACACAGCGGGACACAGCGGGTTACAAAGCAGGACACCACGGAACACAGCAGGACACAGCGTGAAACAGCGGTGAACCTGCGGGGACACAGCGGGACACAGCGGGGGACACAGCGGGACACAGCGGGACACAGCGGGACACAGCGGGGGACACAGCCGGACACAGCAGGGACACAGCGGGGACACAGCGGGACCCAGCAGGACACAGCGGGGGACACAGCAGGACACAGCGGGACACAGCGGGGGACACAGCAGGGTTACAGCGGGGGACACAGCAGGGACACAGTGGGACACAGTAAGACACAGCGTGGGACAAAGCGGGAGACAGCGGAGGACACAGCGAGGACACAGCTGGACACAGCGGGGACACAGAGGGGACTCAGCAGGGGACATAGAGGGGAAAAAGCGGGACACCACGGGACACAGTAGGACACAGCGGGACACAGCGGGGACACTGCGGGACACAGCCGGGGGACACAGCGGTGGACAGCGGGGGACAGAGAAGGGACACAGTGGGACACAGTGGGGACACAGCTGGACACAGAAGGGTACACAGCGGGGCACAGCGGACACACAACAGGGACAGAGCTGGACACAGAGGGACACAGATGGGACAGAGCGTGACACAGCGTGACACAGCGGGACACAGCAGGGGACTCAGCGGGACACAGCGGGGGACACAGGGAGGACACAGCTGGACACTGAATGAGACAGAGCGAGGAGACAGCCGGACACAGCGAAACACAGCGTGACACAGTGGAGACACAGCAGGGGACACAGCGGGACACAGCCGGGGACACAGAGGAACACAGCGGGGTACACAGCAGGCACAAAGCGGGACACAGCGGGGGACACAGCGAGGACACAGCGGGACACAGCGGTGACACAGCGGGACACAGCTGGGGACACTGCGGGACACAGCAGGACACAGCGGGGACACAGCAAGGACACAGCGGGGGACACAGCGGGACACAGCCGGACACAGCCGGGGACACAGCGGGACACAGCGGGGAACAAAGAGAGGACACAGCGGGACCCAGCTGGACACAGCATCAATAGAGCGGGGACACAGCGGGACACAGCGGTGACACAACGGGACTCAGCGGGGGACACAGCGAGTGACACAGCGGGAGACACAGCGGGACACAATGGGGAATACAGAGAGAGACACAGCAGGACCCAGCGAGACACAGCCTCGATACAGCAGGGACACAGCGGGGTAGACAGCTGTTGACACAACGGGACACAGTGGGGGACACAGCGGGACACAGCGGGGCACAGCAGGGACAAAACGGGAGACACAGTGGGGAACAGAGCAGGACACAGCGGGGGACACAGAGAGGACACAGTGGGGACACAGCGAGACTCAGCCCGGGACACAGCGGGGGACAAAGCCGGACACCACGGGACACAGTGGGACACAGCGGGACACAGCGCGGTCACTGCAGGACACAGTGGGGGACAAAGCGGGACACAGCGGGACACAGCGGGACACAGCGGGACACAGCAGGACACAGCAGGACACGGCGGGGGACACAGCGGGACACAGAGGGGGACACAGCGAGGACACAGCGGGACACAGAGGGACACAGCGGGGGACACAGCGAGGACACAGTCGGGGACAAAGTGGGGGAAACAGCTGGACACAGCGGGGAACACAGCGAGGACACATCGGGACCCAGCGGGGCACAGCGTCGATACAGCGGAGACACAGCGTTACACAGCATGGTACAAAGCTGTGGACACAACGGGACACAGTGGGGGCACAGCGGGACACAGCGGGATGCAGTGGGACACAGCGGGACACAGCGGGACACAGCGGGGACAGAGCGGGACACAGTCGGACACAGCGGGACACAGCGGGGGACACAGCGGGAGACAAAGAGGGACACCACGGAACACAGCGGGACACAGCAGGAAACAGCAGTGACACTGTGGGGACACAGTGGGACACAGCAGGGGACACAGAGGGGGACAGAGTGGGACACAGTGGGGGTGA
>NW_012291116.1:0-7755 GCF_000151885.1 Dipodomys ordii | reverse complement strand
GGTACACAGCCGGGGACACAAAGGGACACAGCGGGGGACTCAGCGAGGACAAGCGGGACACAGCGGGACACAGCGAGGACACTGCGGGAACATAGCGGGACACAGCGGGTCACAGCGGGGGACACAGTGGGGGACACAGCGGGGGACAAAGCAGGACACCACGGGACAGTGTGACACAGCGGGACACAGCGGGGACACTGCATGGACACAGCGGTACAAAGCGGGGGACACAGCGTGGACTCAGCGGGGGACACAGCGGGGGACAAAGCGGGACACCACGGAACACAGCGGGTCACAGCGGGAAACAGCGGTGACCCTGTGGGGACACAGCGGGACCCAGTGGGGGACACAGCGGGACACAGCGGGTCACAGTGGGGGACACAGCGGGGGACACAGCAGGGGACAGCAGAGGACAGAGAGGGGACACAGCGGCGACACAGAGGGGACGCAGCTGGGGACACAGCGTGGGACAAAATGGGACACCACGGGACACAGTGTTACACAGGGGGACACAGCGGGGACACTGCGGGACACAGCAAGATAAAGCGGGGGACACAGCGGGCCACAGCGGGCCACAGCGGGGGACAGCGGGGGACACAGCGGGACACAGCGGGACACAGTGGGCTACCCAGTGAGGACACAGCTGGACACAACAGGTGACACAGCGAGGACACAGCGGGGGACACAGCGGGGGACACAGCGAGACACAGTGGGGAACACAGCGATGACACAGCGGGACACAACGGGACACAGCGTCGATACAGCGGGGAGGCAGCGTTACATAGCGTGGTACACACTGTGGACACAACGGGACACAGTGGGGGCACAGTGGGACACAGCGGGACACAGTGGGACACAGCGGGGAGACAGCAGGGACACAGTGGGGGACACAGCGGGACACAGCGGGTCACAGCGGGGAACCCAGCGGGACACAGCAGGGGACACAGCGAGGACACAGCGGGTCACAGCGGGACACAGCGTGGGACAAAGCAGGAGACAGCGAGGGACAAAGAGAGAACCCAGCTGGACACAGCGGGGTACACAGCGGGACACAGCGGGGGACACAGAAGGGTACACAGCGGGACACAGCCGGGAATACAGCGCGGACACAGTGGGACACACCGGGACACAGCGGGACACAGCGGTACACAGCGGGACACAGCGGGAGACACAGTGGGACACAGCGGGGACACAGCGGGACACAGCGGGGGACACAGCAGTACACAGCTTGGGACACAGCGAGAACAAAGCGGGACACAGCGGGACACAGCTGGGACACAGCAGGGACACAGCGAGGGACACAGCAGGGGACACAGCGGGACACAACGAGGAACACATCGAGGACACAGCGTCGATACAGAGGGGACACAGCTGGACACAGCGGGGTACACAGCTGAGGACACAACAGGACACAGCGGTGGACACAGCGAGGACACAGCGGGACACAGCGGGGACACTGTGGGAACATAGCGGGCCACAGCGCGTACAGAGCGGGACACAGCGGGGTCACAGAGTGGTACACAGCGGGACACATCGGGAAACAAAGCGAGGTCACAGCGGGGGACAAAGCGGGACAACACGGAACACAGTGTGACACAGCGGGACACAGCGGGGTACACAGAGGGACACAGCGGGCACACAGCGGGGACACAGCGGGACACAGCGGGAGACACAGCTGGGGACAGCAGGGGACAGAGAGGGGACACAGCGGGAGACACAAAGGGGGACAGCAGGGGACAGAGAGGACACAGCGGGACACAGCAGGAACACAGCTGGACACAGCGGCATACACAGCGGGACACAGGGGGCACACAGTGGGGACACAGCAGAGGACAAAGCGGGACACAGCGGGTCACAGCGGGGGACACAGCAGGACACAGCGGGGGACACAGAGGGGTACACAGTGGGACAGAGCCGGGAACACAGCGCGGACACAGTGGGACACACCGGGACACAGCGGGACACAGCAGTACACAGCGGGACACAGCGGGGGACACAGTGGGACAAAGCGGGGACACAGCAGGACACAGCGGGACACAGCGGGGGACACAGCGGTACACAGCTTGGGACACAGTGAGGACAAAGCGGGACACAGCGGGACACAGCGGGGACACAGCAGGGACACAGCAGGGACACAGCGAGGGACACAGCGGGGGACACAGCGAGGGACACAGCGGGACAGAACGGGGAACACATCGAGGACACAGCGGGACCCAGCAGGACACAGCGTCGATACAGAGGGGACACAGCGGGACACAGTGGGGTACACAGCTGAGGAAACAACGGGACACATCGGTGGACACAGCGAGGCCACAGCGGGACACAGTGAGGACACTGCGGGAACATAGCGGGACACAGCGGGTACAGAGCGGGACACAGCGGGGTCACAGAGTGGTACACAGCGGGACACATCTGGAAACAAAGCGAGGTCACAGCGGGGGACAAAGCGGGACAACACGGAACACAGTGTGACACAGGGGGACACAGCGGAACACAGCGGGACACAGCGGGGGACACAGCGGGGAACAGCAGAGGACAGAGAGGGGAAACAGCGGGACCCAGCGGGTACACAGCTGGACACAGCGGGGTACACAGAGGGACACAGCGGGGGACACAGGGAGGACACAGCGGGACCCAGCGGGACCCAGCCTCGCTACAGCGGGGACACAGCGGGACACAGCGAGGTACACAGCTGGGGACACAACAGGACACAGCGGGGGACACAGCGAGGACACAGCGGGACACAGCGGGACACTGCGGGAACATAGCGGGACACAGCGGGGTACAGACCGGGACACAGTGGAACACAACTGGGGACATAGGGGGGACACAGCGGGACACAGCGGGGGACACAGCGAGGACGCAGCGGGGACACAGTGGAACACAGCGGGGGACAAAGCGGGAGACAGCGGGGGACACAGCGAGCACACAGCAGGACACAGCGGCCACATAGAGGGGACTCAGCGGGGAACACAGCAGGGGACAAAGAGGGACACCACGGGACACAGTGAGACACAGCGGGACACAGCGGGACACTGTGGGGACACAGTAGGACAAAGCGGGGGACACAGCGGGACACAGGGGAACAAATCGGGGGACAGAGCGGAGACAGAGTAGGGCCACAGCGGGACACCTCGGTGACACAGCTGGACACAGCGGGGTACACAGCGGGACACAGCGGGCACACAGCGGGGACACAGCGGGACACTGAGGGTCACATCAGGGACACAGCGGGACAAAGCGGGACACATCAGGACACAGCGGGGGACACAGCGGGACACAGCGGGGGACACAGCGAGGACACAGCGGGACACAGCGGGGGAAAAAGCGGGACACAGCGGGGACACAGCGGGACACAGCGGTGGACACAGCGAGGACACAGCGGGACCCAGCGGGACACAGCGTCGATACAGCGGGGTCAGAGTGGGCCACAGCGGGGTACACGGCTGGGGACACAACGGGACACATCGGGGGACACAGCAAGTACTCAGCGGAACACAGCGTGGGACACAGTGAGGACACAGGGGGACACAGCGGGACACAGCTGGACACAGCAGGAACACAGCAGTAGACACAGCGGGACACAGCAGGGGACACAGCGGGACACAGCGGGGGACACAGGGAGGACAGAGCGGGACACAGCGGGGACACAGCGGGGACTCAGCGGCGGACAAAGCGGGGACAAAGCGGGACACTAAGGGACAGCGCGGGACACAGCGGGGACAAGGGGGAGACAGAGCGCGACACAGCGAGGAAACAGCGGGACACAGCGGGGGACACAGCGGGACACAGCGGGGAACACAGCGGGACAAAGCAGGGTACACAGCAGGGGACACAGCGGGACACAGCGGGGTACCCAGCGGGAAACAGCGGGGGGCCCAGCGAGGACACAGCAGGACACAGCGGGGGACACAGACAGGAAAACAGCGGGGGACACACAGGGGGACACAGCGGGACACAGCAGGGAACACAGCGAGGACACAGCGGGACCCAGCGGGACACAGCGTCGATACAGCGTATACACAGCATTACACAGCTTGTTACACAGCTGTGGACACCACGGGACACAGTGGGGACACAGCGGGGCACAGCGGGACACAGTGGGACAAAGCAAGGACAAATCGTGAGACACAGCGAGGGACAGAGCGGGAGACAGCGGGGGACACAGCGACGACACAGCAGGGCACAGCGGGACACAGCAGGGACAGAGCGGGACACAGCGGGACACAGCGGGACACAGCGGGGGACACAGCGGGACACAGCAGGGGAGGCACCGAGGACACAGCGGGACACAGCGGGACAAAGCGGGGGACACAGCGGTGAAACAGCTGGACACAACGGAGTACATAGCGGGACACAGCGCGCACACAGGGGGACACAGCGGGACACAGCAGGGACAGAGCGGGACACAGTGGAACACAGTGGGACACACCGGGGGACACAGCGGGACCCAGCGGGGGACCCAGCTAGGACAAAGTGGGACACAGCTGGGGACACAGCGAGGACACAGCGGGGGACACAGCGGGGAACACAGCGGGACACAGCGAGGAACAGCGTAGATACAGCGGGGACACAGCGTTACACAGCGTGGTACACAGCTGTGGACACAACGGGACACAGTGTGGGCACAGCGGGACACAGTGTGACACAGCGGGGGACAGAGTGGGAGACAGCGGGGGACACAGCGGGGACACAGCGGGGACTCAGCGGCGTCACAGCGGGATACACAGTTGTGGACACAACGGGACACAGTGTGGGCACAGCGGGACACAGCGGGACAGAGTGGGACACAGAAGGGATAAAGCGTGAGACACAGCGGGGGACAGAGCGGGAGACAGCGGGGGACACAGCGAGGACACAGCGGGACACAGCGGGACACAGCAGGGGACACAGCTAGGACACAGCGGGACACAGCGGGACACAGTGGGGACACAAAGGGGACTCAGCGGGGGAAACAGCGGGGGGAAAAGCGGGACACCATGGGACACAGTGTGACACAGCAGGACACAGAGGGAACACTGCGTCGACACAGCGGGACAAAGCGGGGGACACAGCGGGACACAGCGGGACACAGCGGGGGACACAGCGGGGGACAGTGGAGACAAAGAGAGGACACAGCGGGACACAGCGGTGACACAGCTGGACACAACGGAGTACACAGCGGTACACAGCGGGCACAAAGCGGGGACAGAGCGGGACACAACTGGACACAGCGGGACATAGCGGGGGACACAGCGGGACACAGAGGGGGACACAGTGAGGACACAGTGGGACACAGTGGGGGACACAGCGGGGGACACAGCGGGACACAGCGAGGAACAGCGTAGATACAGCGGGGACACAGCATTACACAGCGTGGTACACAGCTGTGGACACAACAGGACACAGTGTGGGCACAGCCGGACACAGCGGGACACAGTGGGACACAGCGGGGACAAAGCGTGAGACACAGTGGGGGACAGAATGGGAGACAGCAGGGGACACAGCGGGGACTCAGCGGGGTCACAGCGGGATACAGCGGGACACAGAGTGACACAGCGGGACATAGCAGAGGACACAGCGGGACACAGCGGAGGACAGAGCGACGACACAACAGGACGCAGCGGGGACACAGGGGGACTCAGCAGGGTTACGGCGGGACAAAACTGGATACAGCAGGACACAGCGTGACACAGCTGGGACACAGCAGGGACACAGCAGGGACACAGTGGGGGACACAGCGGGACAAAACGGGACACAGCGGGGGACACAGTAGGACAGAGCAGGGGACACAGTGGGGGACAGAGGGGGACACCACGAATAACAGAGCAAGGACACAGCGGGACCCAGCAGGATACAGCCTTGATACAGCGGGATTCACAGCGTTACACAGCGGGTTACACAGCTGGGGACACAAAGGGACACAGTGGTGGACACAGCGGGACACAGCAGGACAGAGTGGGACACAGACGGGATAAAGCGTGAGACACAGCGGGGGACAGAGCGGGAGACAGCGGGGGACACAGCGAGGACACAGAGGGACACAGCGGGGACACAGCGGGGACTCAGCTGGGGACACAGCGGGGGACAAAGCGGGACACCACTGACACAGCGGGACACAGCGTGAAACAGCGGTGACCCTGCGGGGAAACAGCGGGACACAGCGGGACAGAGTGGGGGACACAGCGGGACACAGCGGGGGACAGAGCGTGAGACACAGCGAGACACATCAGAGACAAAGCTATACACAGCAGGGTACATAGAGGGACACAGCGGGGAAACAGCGGGAGACACAGCGGGACACAGCGTCGATACAGAGAGGACACAGTGGGACACAGCGGGGTACACAGCTGGGGACACAACGGGACACAGCGGGGGACACAGTGAGTACATATTTGGACACAGCGGGGACACAGCGGGACTCAGCGGGGGACACAGCAGTACACATCGGGACACAGCGGGACACAGCGGGGGACACAGAGGGGTACACAGCGGGACACAGCGAGGACATAGCAGGACCCAGCGGGACACAGCGTCATTACAACGGGGACACAGCGGGACAGAGTGGGGTACACAGCTGGGGACACAACGGGGCACAGCGGGGACATTGTGGGAACATAGCAGGACACAGCGGGGTACACAGCAGGACACAGCAGGACACAGCTTGTGACCCAGCGGGGAAACAGCGGGACACAGCGGGGGACACAGCTAGGGACACAGCGGGGACACAGCGGGACACAGTGGGGACACAAAGGGGACTCAGAGGGGGGAAACAGCGGGGAAAAAAGCGGGACACCATGGGACACAGTGTGACACAGCAGGACACAGAGGGAACACTGCGTCGACACAGCATGACAAAGCGGGGGACACAGCGGGACACAGCGGGACACAGCGGGGGACACAGCGGGGGACAGTGGAGACAAAGAGAGGACACAGCGGGACACAGCGGTGACACAGCTGGACACAACGGAGTACACAGCGGGACACAGCGGGCACAAAGTGGGGACAGAGCGGGACACAGCTGGACACAGCGGGACATAGCGGGGGACACAGCGGGACACAGAGGGGGACACAGTGAGGACACAGTGGGACACAGCGGGGGACACAGCCGGACACAGCAGGACACAGCGGGGAACACATGGAGGACTCAGCGGGACAAAGTGGGGACACAGCGGCGACTCACCGGGGGACACAGCGGGGGACAAAGCGGGACACCACAGAACACAGTGGGAAACAGCGGGACACAGCGGGGAAACTGGGGGGACACAGGGAGACAAAGCGTGGGACACATAGGGACACAGCGGGGGAGACAGCGGGACACAGTGGGACACAGCGGGGGACAAAGGGGGAACACAGCGGGACCAAGCGGGACACAGCGTCGATACAGCGGGGACACAGCGGGACCCAGCGGGGGACCCAGCGAGGACACAGCAGAACACAGTGTGGGAAACAGCGAGGACACATTGGGACACAGCGGGGACACAGCGGGACCCAGCGCGGGACACAGCAAGGACACATTGGGACACAGCGGGGATACAGCGGGACTCAGCGGGGGACACAGCAGTACACAGCGGGACACAGCGGGACACAGCGGGGGACACAGAGGGGTAAACAGCGGGACACAGCGGGGAACACAGCGAGGACACAGCGGGGGACACAGCAGTACACAGCGGGACACAGCGGGACACAGCGGGGGACAATGGGGGAACACAGCGGGACCAAGCGGGATACATGTCGATACAGCGGGGACACAGCGGGACACAGCGGGGTACACAG
>NW_012291115.1:0-3779 GCF_000151885.1 Dipodomys ordii | reverse complement strand
CCCCTCTGTACAGTATGCTCACAAAAAATATAAATAAATAAATAAAAGAAGTAAGGACAGAAGTTACTATTGCAGGAGCATAGTGACTCTACAAAAGTACTAAATGGGTATCATCTTAACTTCAATAATCTGATTAGGATGATACATATTTCTACAGAATAATAGAACAGTTTATAAACCTATCTGTAAACATTCACAAAAATTTCATTTAATATAGGATGCTATAATGTGTATATAATATTTACATTCTGATCTCATTTGAATCACATGTCAATTACAGTATAATAAAACACCACACTATTACTTTTCATTTAAAAATGCTTTACATTTTTGGGGGGGTTCCAGTCGTGGGGCCTGAACTCTGGGCCTGGCGCTGTCCCTCAGCTCTTCAGCTCAAGGCTAGCACTCTACCACCTGAGCCACAGCGCCACTTCCAGTTTTTTCTTTTTTGCTTATGTGGTGCTGAGGAATCGAACTCAGGGCCTCAGGCATGCAAGGCAAGCGCTCTACCACTGAGCCACCTTCCCAGCCCTAAAAATGCTTTACATTTAAATAAAAATACTTATGTAGAACTCAGTAAATAGCAGACATTAAGGAAAGAACTGAGTAAGGCATAATTCCTTCTTTCAAGTCCTGATCATAACAAAAGTCGTGAAATACCAACAAGCAAATGCACAATGGTGTGGTTATGTTCTGTATGCTAAGCACTGGGAGAACAGAAGTGCTATCCTTTGGGAGGAAATCCTAGAAGGCTTCTCCAAGCAGAAACATGCAACCTGATGCTTGAAGCACTACAAGAATTTTTGCAGGTAGAAAAGGGACAGAAGAGCATTTCAAACAAAGAGAGAAAGCCCAAATGCAAAGCTATGGTGAACTGTGCCAAGCAAACTTAAATTTGTAACTTATTATACTATCTGAAATATACTTGACATTGTGACAAGGTATAGTCAATGCTTCTAAGGCTGAAAGTCAATAAAGGTGCACTCTCAGCCAGAGCTCGGTAAGTGACCTGAGTAATAGTAGTCTAAAGAAATGTATATCACAACAGTTCATTCAGCAGCACACCAGTGCTTCTGATAGAAATTATGACTTATGAATGAAAGATGGGAAAAGAGGTTAGATGCATCAGGCTGCCATCAGATTTAGAGGCAAAACCTTCCTATAAGGAAAAACAATTTAAATCTGAAATCTTTTCTCTAAACTGACAGTCAATAAACGGTACCACTAGAAACAGAGACCTAGCAATAGAAACTTTCATCTGCCCACTGCTCAGTCACCAAAATTTAGAGCAATGCTGTATATACTGTATGTGAACAATGAATACAGAGAATGAAAAACAATGCATGGATTCTGGTTCTGTAATCAGTATGAAAACAGACCCAATAAGACTTCAGAAAAAAAGCTTAAGTCAAGATAAATGAAAGGGAGAGCAAAGTTCCCAAGAAGAGAAGGTTTGTGCAGGTAGATTTACTGTTTGGGTCCATTGCTGACTTTGGAAGAGCTGCAGAACACTGGAATTGGATCACATACTGTAGGAAGAACCCAAGCCTAAGGCCATGGCAAACAATGCAGTCTTCCCAGATGGATGAGGAAGCAGACACTGCCTGCCTCGTGCTGCAGGGAGCTATGGTAAGATGATGAAATAACTACAAATATTCCAGACAGCATGAGGAGGGAGGACTAATCAGTATTCTTTCAAAGTACACGATCTAAAATATACCTGACATTGTAACAAGGCTATAGTCAGAACTTACAAGGCTGGAAACCCTTTTAAAATGAGGCTTTCAACCAGGACTCTGGTTGTGTTGTATGACTCTATATACAACACGATAATTTTACCTGAAAAACAGCATCTTTTCAACTTTTGATAAACCCAAATATGCCAGAAAATGTTGGGGGGGGTTATTTGTTTTTTAATTTTATTTAAGTAATCATACAAGGGTTTCACTTCAACAGGACAGATTATAAGTACAACACATCTTAATCAATATCAACCCTTTTCATTCTCCCCATCTTCCTCATTCATTCTTATCCAGAAAATGTTGGTGTTTTTTCCTTCCTTTTTTTTTTTTTTTTTTGCCGGTTCTGGTGTTTGAACTCTGGGCCTGGGTGCTGTCCTTGAGCTCCTTTTTTTTTTCTTTTTTTTTCTTTTTGCTTATGTGGTGCTGGGGAATCGAACCCAGGGCCTCAGGCATGCAAGGCATGAGATGGCAGAAGAGATGGTCCATGGCCTAGATGGAGAGGGGATTTGACTTGGGCAAGATGAGTAATCCTGTGTCCATCAGAAACAGATGAACCCAGAAGGAATGACCTTTCTACGAAAATAGGAAGGAACCGAATGCTTCCTCACTGACATGACTCTCATACAACACCTTAGGTTCTTCTCTTTTTTTTTCCTGTGGTTCTGCTGTTTGAACTGAAGGCCTTGTGCTTACTAGGTAGAAACTCTACCACCTATAACCCCATGCCTACGACATCTAAGAAGGGGGACAAAGTTTACTTATTAAAAGAGAGGATGAAGCAATGATTGAAAGACAGAAGTCCAAGTGCAGTATAGGAGGATCTGACATCTTAGCCTTCCCAGAGTCCCTGAGGCTGGAAAGTCAATCTGTAGATATATGTGCCACTGTCTAGTTGTAAGCTTGCTTCAGTAGAGACAGACACCCCAAGGCAGAAGCAGAGATGATTCATGGCTGGATAAAACTAGGTTGGGATATTCATGAAGAGGCTGGGCAGGAGAGTTGAGGTCACTCCTGGTCTCCATGCTGCTGGACTAACCAGAGGTACAAAGTCTTCCTGACAAATCAGGCTGCTACAATCTGCTAGCAAATCAGAATGCAAGAAACTCTTTCTGCTTGCAGAAACAGACAGTTCATAAGGCCAGGATGTCTGTCCATGGCTAAGTCAGCACAATGTCTGTAAGAATGGCTGGTATGTAGTAGATCAGTGACAATGTAAATGAACGCATTTGTTGCAAGTACTCTGAACTATGCTGAATGTATTACATTTTAAAAAATAAAAATTCTTGCCAGATAACACTACACAGAATCAGTTCAAAGATACTCTAAAAGACATAATGATGTATTACAAGCCTGACAAGTTTCTATTTTCCTGTTTAAACTAAGATGATATTGCACTCATGTTTTTCTTCTCTTATGATCTATTGTTATGAATTGTTATTCTCATATACCACTGTTATGATCATAAACAACACTCTATCTTCTGAAAATGGAGGCTAGTATCTGTACAATGGAAGGGATAAGGACACTCCAATGCTCAACAAGACAATGCCAGGCTTCTCACCCACAGGAGCGCTGGCCTGTGATCATGTAACTTAATCCTCTTGCAATCCATGCTTCCTCCTGCAGAGGACTATGATGGCTTTCCAAATCTTATCTGCTCCACTTCACAAGTCCAGTTCTTATTGTTTCTCACATAATACCATCTTCGGATCCTCTTAGCCCTACTCACATTCCATTGGAGTGAACATCTTGTTATGGATGGCATGCACACATGACACAAGGTCTAACAAACTGCCTTGCTCAGAAATTCATTTATAGATGCATCTCCACTAATGCAATCTACTTTAAATTCAGAGGCAGGGAAGGTAGACTGTGTTGAAGAGCATTCCCTCCCAAGTTCCTATCTTTCTTGGGACCTCTGAATGGGACCTTATATGGTAAAGGGGTCATTACTAGTATAATTATTGAAGATGAGATCAAGTTGGAATAAGATGACCCTTACTCCAATATGACTGCTACTGTTATTAAAAAAAAAAA
>NW_012291114.1:0-10018 GCF_000151885.1 Dipodomys ordii | reverse complement strand
GAGAAGGAGGAGAAGCAGAAGCTGAAGGAGAAGCAGAAGCAGAATGAGAAGCAGAAAGAGAAGCAGGAGGAGGACAAGAAGCAGAAGCAGGAGAAGCCGAAAGAGAAGAAGCAGAAACTGAAGCAGAAGGAGAAGCAGAAGCAGAAGGAGAAGCAGCAGAAGAAGTAGAACCAGAAATTCAGGCACGAGAAACAGAAGAAGCAGAAGCAGAAGGAGAAGCAAAAAGAGAAGCAGAAGGGGAAGTAGAAAAAACAGCAGAAGAAGCAGAAAAACAAGCAGGAGAAGCAGAAGCAGGAAGAGAAGTAGAAGCAGAAGAAGCAGAAGAAGAAGAAGAAGAAGAAGTAGAAGCATAAGAAGCAGAAGCAGGAGAAGCAGAACCAGAAGAAAAAGAAGAAGCATAAGAAGCAGAACAGAGGGAGAAACAGAAGAAGGAGAAGGAGCAGCAGAAGGTGAAGCAGAAGGAGATGCAGAAGCAGAAAGAGAAGCAGAAATAGAAGGAGAAGAAGAAGGAGAAGTTGAAGAATCAGAAGAAGGAGAAGCAGAAAGAGAAGCAGAAGAAGGAGAAGGAGAAGCAGAAGGAGAAGGACAAGCAGGAGAAAAAGAAGAAGCAGAAGCGGGAGAAGCAGAAGAAGAAGAAGAAACAGAAGAAGGAGAAGGAGCAGAAGGAGAAGCAGAAGCAGAAGGAGAAGCAGAAAGAGAAGCAGAAGAAGCAGAAGAAGCAGTAGCAGGAGAAGCAGAAGCAGAAGAAACAGAAGATGCCGAAGGAGAACCTGAAGCAGAAGGAGAAGCAGAAGCAGCAGAAGCTGGAAAAGCAGAAGCAGAAGAAACCGAACAAGCAGAAGAAGCAGAAGCAGAAGGAGAAGCAGAAGAAGAGGGAGAAAGAGAAGGATTAGGAGTAGGAGGAGCAGAAGCAGAATAAGAAGCAGAAAGAGAAGCAGAAGGAGAAGCAGAAGGAGAAATAGAAGCAGAAGCAGGAAAAGCAGAAGCAGAAGCAGAAAGAGAAGCACAAGAAGGAGGAATTGAAGGAGAAGGAGAATGAGACAGAGAAGCAGAAGGAGAAGTAGGAGAAGCAGAAGAAGAAGAAGCAGGAGAAGCAGAAACAGAAGAAACAGAAAAAGTAGAAGAAGCAGAAGAAGAAGCAGCAGGAGAAGCAGAAGAAGAAGAATGAGAAGGAGAAAGAGAAGTATTAGGAGTAGGAGAAACTGAAGGATAAGCAGAAGCAGAAAGAGAAGCAGAAGGAGAAGCAGGAGAAGCAGAAGAAGCAGAAGCAGGAGAAGCAGATGCAGAATGAAAAGCAGAAGAAGGAGAAATTGAAACAGAAGAAGATGCAGAAGGAGAAGCAGAAGCAGAAGTAGAAGCAGAAAAAGGAGAAGCAGAAGGAGAAGCATAAGGAGAAACAGAAGGAGAAGCAGGAGAAGCAGAAGCAGGAGAAGCAGAATCAAAAGAAATAGAAGAAGGATAAGAAGCAGAAGCAGAAAGAGAAGCAGAAACAGAAGGAGAAGCAGAAATAGAAGCAGAAAAAGCAGAAGCAGAACCTGAAGCAGAAGGAGAAGCATGAGAAGCAGAAGAAGCAGTATCTGGAGAAGAAGGAGAACCAGAAGGAGAAGCAGAAGCTGAAAGAGAAGCAAAAGCAGAAGGAGAAGCAGAAAGAGAAACAGAAGAAACAGAAGAAGCAGAAGCAGTAGCAGAAGAAGCTGAAGATGCAGAAGCAGATAGAGAAGCAGCAGGAATAGCAGAATAACGAGAAGGAGAAACAGAAGGAGAAGAAGAATGAGAAGCAGAAGGAGAAGCAGGAAAAACAGAAGAAGCAGAAACAGACGGAGAAGCAGAAGAAGGAGAAGCAGAAGCAGAAGAAGAAGCAGAAGGAAAAGCACAAGCAGAAGGAGATGCAGAAGGAGTAGCAAGAGAAGCAGAAGAAGCAGAAGCAGAAGGAGAAGAAGAAGGAGAAGAAGCAGAATCAGAAGAAGCAGAAGGAGAAGTAGAAAGAGAAGCCGACGAAGAGAAGCAGAACGAGAAGCAGGAGAAGCAGAAGAAGCAGAGCGGGAGAAGCAGAAGAAGAAGAAACAGAAGAAATAGAAGGAGCAGAAGCAGAAGGAGGAGCAGAAGCAGAAGGAGAAGCAGAAAGAGAAGCAGGAAAAGCAGAAGAAGCAGAAGCAGGAGAAACAGAAGCAGAAGAAACAGGAGAAGGACAAGAAGCAGGAGAAGGACAAGAAGCAGAAGCAGAAGCAGAAGGAGAAGAAGAAGGAGAAGAAGCAGAATCAGAAGAAGCAGAAGGAGAAATAGAAAGAGAAGCCGACGAAGAGAACCAGAACGAAAAGCAGGAGAAGCAGAAGAAGCAGAGCGTGAGAAGCAGAAGCAAAAGAAACAGAAGAAATAGAAGGAGCAGAAGCAGAAAGAGAAGCAGAAGCAGAAGGAGAAGCAGAAAGAGAAGCAGAAGAAGCAGGAGAAGCAGAAGCAGAAGAAACAGGAGAAGCCGAAGAAGCAGAAGCAGAATCTGAAGCAGAAGGAGAAACAGAAGAAGCACAATCTGAAGCAGAAGCAGAAGAAAATGAAATAGTAGAATAAGCAGAAGCAGAAGCAGCAGGAGAAGCAGAAGAAGAAGATGGAGAAGGCGAAAGAGGAATATTAGGAGTAGGAGAAGCAAAAGGATAAGCAGAAGCAGAAAGAGACGCAGAAGGAGAAGCAGCAAGAGAAGTAGGAGAAGCAGGAGAAGTAGAAGAAACAGAAGACGCGGAAGCAGAATGAGAAGCAGAAGGAGAAATTGAAGCAGAAGCAGAAGGAGAAGCAGAAGCAGAAGGAGGAGCAGAAGAAGGAGAAGGAGAAGGAGAAGCAGAAAGAGAAGCCGAACGAGAAGCAGGAGAAGCAGAAGCAGGAGAAGCAGAAACAGAAGAAACAGAAGAAGGAGAAGAAACAGAAGGAGAAGCAGAAACAGAAGGAAAAGCAGAAAGAGAAGCAGGAGAAGCAGAAGAAGCAGCAGCAGGAGAAGCAGAAGCAGAAGAAGCAGAAGCAGAACCTGAAGCAGAAGGAGAAGCAGGAGAAGCAGAATCTGGAGAAGCAGAAGGAGAAGCAGAAGCAGAAAGAGAAGCAAAAGCAGAAGAAGAAGCAGAACTAGAAGCAGAAGAAACAGAAGAAGCAGAGGCAGTAGCAGAAGAAGCAGAAGTTGCAGAAGCAGAACGAGAAGCAGAAGGAAAAGCAGAAGAACGAGAAGGTGAAGGAGAAGGAGAAACAGAAGGAGAAGCAGAAAGAGAAGCAGAAGAAGGAGCAGGAGAAGGAAAAGCAGCAGAAGAAGCAGAAAGAGCAGCAGAAGGAGGAGCAGGAGATGCAGAAACAGGAGAAGCCTAAGCAGAACAAACAGGAGAAGGACAAGAAGCAGAAGCAGAAGGAGAAGCAGATACAGAAGGAGAAGCAGAAAGAGAAGGAGGGGAAGCAGAAGAAGCTGAAGCAGGAGAAGCAGAAGCATAAGAATGCGAAGAAGCAGAAGGAGAACCTGAAGCAGAAGGAGAAGCAGGAGAAGCAGAAGAAGAAGAACCTGGAGAAGCAGAATGAGAAGCAGAAGGAGAAGCAGAAGCAGAAAGAGAATCAAAACCAGAAGGAGAAGCAGAAGAAACAGAAGAAGTAGAAGCAGTAGCAGTTTTAGCAGAAGCAGAAGGAGAAGCAGAAGGAAAAGCAGAAGAACAAGAAGGAGAAGGGAAACAGAAGGAGAAGCAGTAGGAGAATAAGAAGGAGAAGCAGAAGAAGGAGAAGCAGAAGCAGAAGAAGATGCAGAAAGAGAAGCAGAAGAAGCAGAAGCAGAAGGAGAAGCAAAAGAAGGAGAAGGAGAAGCAGAGGCAGAAGAAGAAGCATAAGGAAAAGCACAAGCAGAAGGAGATGCAGAAGGAGAAGCAGGAGAAGCAGAAGAAGCAGAAGATGAAGGAGAAGCAGAAGTAGGAGAAGGAGAAGGAGGAGAAGCAGAAGCAGAAGGAGAAGCAGAAGCGAAATGAGAAGCAGAAAGAGAAGCACAAGAAGCAGAAGCAGGAGTAGCCGAAAGAGAAGAAGCAGAAGAAGCAAAATCAGAAGCAGAAGTAGAAGCAGAAGCAGAAGGAGAAGCAGCAGAAGAAGTAGAACCAGAAATTCAGGCAGGAGAAACAGAAGAAGCAGAAGCAGAAGCAGAAGGAGAAGCAAAAAGAGAAGCAGTAGGAGAAGTAGAAGAAGCAGCAGAAGGAGAAGCAGCAGAAGAACCAGAAACACAAGCAGGAGAAGCAGAAGCAGAAAGAGAAGTAGAAGCAGAAGAAGCAGAAGCAGAAGAAGAAGCAGTAGAAGCACAAGAAGCAGAAGCAGGAGAAGCAGAAGCAGAAGATAAAGAAGAAGCATAAGAAGCAGAAGCAGAGGGAGAAACAGAAGAAGGAGAAAGAGCAGCAGAATGTGAAGCAGAAGTAGATGCAGAAGCAGACAGAGAAGCAGAAACAGAAGGAGAAGAAAAGGAGAAGTTGGAGAAGCAGAAGCAGAAGCAGAAAGAGAAGGAGAAGAAAGAGAAGGAGAAGCAGAAGGAGAAGGACAAGCAGGAGAAGCAGAAGAAGCAGAAGCGGGAGGAGCAGAAGAAGAAGAAGAAGAAGAAGAAGAAGAAACAGAAGAAAGAGAAGGAGCAGAAGGAGAAGCAGAAGCAGAAGGAGAAGCAAAAGAGAAGCAGAAGCAGCAGAAGCTGGAAAAGTAGAAGCAGAATAAACAGAACAAGCAGAAGAAGCCGAAGAAGAACGAGAAGCAGAAGAAGAACAAGGAGAAAGAGAAGGATTAGGAGTAGGAGAAACAGAAGGATAAGCAGAAGCAGAAAGAGAAGGAGAATGAGAATGAGAAGGAGAAACAGGAGAAGCAGAAGAAGCAGAAGCAGTAGAAGCAGAAGCAGAATGAAAAGCAGAAGAAGTAGAAATTGAAACAGAAGATGCAGAAGGAGAAGCAGAAGCAGTAGTAGAAGCAGAAGAAGGAGAAGCAGAAGGAGAAGCATAAAGAGAAACAGAAGGAGAAGCAGGAGAAGCAGAAGCAGGAGAAGCAGAATCAGAAGAAATAGAAGAAGGAGAAGAAGCAGAAGCAGAAAGAGAAGCAGAAACAGAAGGAGAAGCTGAAATAGAAGCAGAAGAAGCCGAAGAAGCAAAAGCAGAACCTAAAGCAGAAGGAGAAGCAGGAGAAGCAGAAGAAGCAGAATCTGGAGAAGAAGAAGGAGAACCAGAAGGAGAAGCAGAAGCAGAAAGAGAAGCAAAAGCAGAAGGAGAAGCAGAAGGAGAAGCAGAAGAAACAGAAGAAGCAGAATCAGTAGCAGAAGAAGCTGAAGATGCAGAACCAGAAAGAGAAGCAGAAGGAATAGCAGAAGAACGAGAAGGAGAAACAGAAGGAGAAGCAGAAGGAGACGCAGGAAAAGCAGAAGAAACAGAAGCAGACGGAGAAGAAGGAGGAGAAGCCGAAGCAGAAGAAGAAGCAGAAGGAAAAGCACAAGCAGAAGGAGATGCAGAAGGAGAAGCAGGAGATGCAGAAGAAGATGCAGAAGAAGCAGAAGCAGAAGGAGAAGAATCAGAATCAGAAGAAGCAGAAGCAGAATCAGAAATAGAAAGAGAAGCCGACGAAGAGAATCAGAACGAGAAGCAGGAGAAGCAGGAGAAGCACAAGCGGGAGAAGCAGAAGAAGAAGAAACAGAAGAAGGAGAACGAGCAGAAGCAGAAGGAGAAGCAGAAAGAGAAGCAGGAAAAGCAGAAGAAGCAGAAGCAGGAGAAGCAGAAGGAGAAGAAACAGGAGAAGGACAAGAAGCAGAAGCAGAGGCAGAAGGAGAAGCAGAAACAGAAGGAGAAGCAGAAAGAGAAAGAGGGGAAGCAGAAGAAGCAGAAGCAGGAGAAGCAGAAGCATAAGATTCCGAAGAAGCAGAAGCAGAACCTGAAGCAGAAGGAGAAGCAGGAGAAGCAGAAGAAGCCGAATCTGGAGAAGCAGAATGAGAAGCTGAAGTAGAAGCAGAAGCAGAAGCAGAAAGAGAATTAAAAGCAGAAGGAGAAGCAGAAGAAACAGAAGAATCAGAAGCAGTAGCACTTGCAGCAGAAGCAGAAGGAGAAGCAGAAGGAAAAGCAGAAGAACGAGAAGGAGAAGGAGAAACAGAAGGAGAAGCAGAAGGAGAATCAGAAGGAGAAGCAGGAGAAGCAGAAGGAGAAACAGAAGCAGAAGAAACAGCAGAAAGAGAAGCAGAAGCAGAAGAAGATGCAGAAGGAGAAGCAGAAGAAGCAGAAGCAGAAGGAGAAGTAGAAGAAGGAGGAGAAGGAAGAGCCGCAGAAGCAATAGGATAAGCAGAAAGAGAAGCAGAAGCAGAATGAGAAGCAGAAAGAGAAGCAGTAGAAGCAGAAGAAGCAGGAAAAATAGAAGCAGAAGAAAGAGAAGAAGACGAAGAAGAAGAAGAAGAAGAAGCATAAGGAGAAGCATAAGGAGAAGCATAAGGAGAAGTATAAGGAGAAGGAGTAGAAGCAGAAGAAGCAGAAGCAGGAGAAGCAGAAGCAGAAGAAAAAGAATAAGCAAAAGAAGCAGAAGCAGAAGCAGTGGGAGAAGCAGAAGAAGGAGAAGGAGAAGGAGCAGCAGAAGGAGATGCAGAAAGAGAAGCAGAAACAGAACGAGAACAAGAAGGAGAAGCAGGAGAATCAGAAGAAGCAGAAAGAGAAGGAGAAGAAGGAGAAGCAGAAGTAGAATCAGAAGAAACAGAAGAAGAAGTAGCAGAAGAAACGGAAGCAAAAGAAACAGAAGAAGGACAAGAGCAGAAGCAGAAGCAGAAGCAGAAGGAGAAGCAGAAGCAGAAGGAGAAGCAGAAAGAGAAGCAGGAGAACCAGAAGAAGCAGGAGAAGCAGAAGCAGAAGAAACAGGAGAAGCCGAAGAAGCAGAAGCAGAATCTGAAGCAGAAGGAGAAACAGAAGAAGCACAATCTGAAGCAGAAGCAGAAGAAACAGAAATAATAGAATAAGCAGATGCAGAAGCACCAGGACAAGCAGAAGAACAAGAAGGAGAAGGCGAAAGAGAAGGATTAGGAGTAGGAGAAGCAAAAGGATAAGCTGAAGCAGAAAGAGACGCAGAAGGAAAAGCAGCAGGAGAAGTAGGAGAAGCAGGAGAAGCAGAAGCAAGAGAAGCAGAAGAAACAGAAGACGCAGAAGCAGAATGAGAAGCAGAAGGAGAAATTGAAGCAGAAGGAGAAGCAGAAGCAGAAGGAGAAGCAGAAGAAGGAGAAGTAGAAGCATAAAGAGAAGCAGAACGAGAAGCAGGAGAAGCAGAAGCAGGAGAAGCAGAAGCAGAAGAATCAGAAGAAGGAGAAGAAGCAGAAGCAGAAGGAGAAGCAGAAAAAAAGGAAAAGCAGAAAGAGAAGCAGGAGAAGCAGAAGAAGCAGCAGCAGGAGAAGCAGAAGCAGAAGAAGCCGAAGAAGCAGAAGCAGAACCTGAAGCAGAAGGAGAAGCAGAAGAAGCAGAATCTGGAGAAGCAGAAGGAGAAGCAGAAACAGAAAGAGAAGCAAAAGCAGAAGGAGAAGCATAAGGAGAAGCAGAAGAAACAGAAGAAGCAGAGGTAGTAGCAGAAGAAGCAGAAGATGCAGAAGCAGAGAGAAGCAGAAGGAAAAGCAGAAGAACGAGAAGGTGAGGGAGAAGGAGAAACAGAAGGAGAAGCAGAAAGAGAAGCAGAAGAAGGAGCAGGAGAAGGAAAAGCAGCAGGAGAAGCAGAAAGAGCAGCAGAAGGAGGACCAGGAGATGCAGAAACAGGAGAAGCATAAGCAGAACAAACAGGAGAAGGACAAGAAGCTGAAGCAGAAGGAGAAGCAGAAACAGAAGGAGAAGCAGAAAGAGAAGGAGGGGAAGCAGAAGAAGCAGAAGCAGGAGAAGCAGAAGCATAAGAATCTGAAGAAGCAGAAGGAGAACCTCAGGCAGAAGGAGAAGCAGGAGAAGCAGAAGAAGCAGAATCTGGAGAAGCAGAAGGAGAAGCAGAAGCAGAAAGAGAATCAAAATCAGAAGGAGAAGCGAAGAAACAGAAGAAGTAGAAGCAGTAGCAGTTGTAGCAGAGGCAGAACGAGAAGCAGAAGGAAAAGCAGAAGAAAAAGAAGGAGAAGGAGAAACAGAAGGAGAAGCAGAAAGAGAAGCAGAAAGAGAAGCAGGTAAAGCAGAAGAAGAAGAAGCAGAAGGAGAATAAGAAGGAGAAGCAGAAGAAGGAGAGGGAGAAGCAGAAGCAGAAGAAGATGCAGAAGGAAAAGCAGAAGAAGCAGAAGGAGAAGCAGGAAAAGCAGAAGAAGCAGAAGAAGCAGAAGCAAAAGGAGAAGCAAAAGAAGGAGAAGGAGAAGCAGGGGCGGCAGAAGAAGAAGCATAAGGACAAGCACAAGCAGAAGGAGATGCAGAAGGAGAAGCAGAAGAAACAGAAGGTGAAGGAGAAGCAGAAGTAGGAGAAGGAGAAGGAGGAGAAGCAGAAGCAGAAGCAGAAGAAGAAGCGAAATGAGAAGCACAAAGAGAAGCAGGAGAAGCACAAGAAGCAGAAGCAGGAGAAGCCGAAAGAGAAGAAGCAGAAGAAGCAGAATCAGAATCAGAAGTACAAGCAGAAGCAGAAGGAGAAGCAGCAGAAGAAGTAGAATCAGAAATTCAGGCAGGAGAAACAGAAGAAGCAGAAGCAGAAGGCGAAGCAAAAAGAGAAGGAGAAGGAGAAGTAGAAGAAGCAGCAGAAGGAGAACAGCAGAAGAAGCAGAAAAACAAGCAGGAGAAGCAGAAGCACAAAGAGAAGTAGAAGCAGAAGAAGCAGAAGCAGAATAAGAAGCAGTAGAAGCATAAGAAGCAGAAGCAGGAGAAGCAGAAGCAGAAGATAAAGAAGAAGCATAAGAAGCAGAAGCAGAGGGAGAAACAGAAGAAGGAGAAAGAGCAGCAGAAGGTGAAGCAGAAGGAGATGCAGAAGCAGAAAGCGAAGCAGAAACAGAAGGAGAAGAAGAAGGAGAAGTTGGAGAATCAGAAGAAGCAGAAGCAGAAAGAGGAGAAGAAGGAGAAGGAGAAGGAGAAGGGCAAGCAGGAGAAGCAGAAGAAGCAGAAGCAGGAGAAGCAGAAGAAGAAGAAACAGAAGAAAGAGAAGGAGCAGAAGGAGAAGCAGAAGGAGAAACAGAAAGAGAAGCAGAAGAAGCAGAAGAAGCAGTAGCAGGAGAAGCAGAAGCAGAAGAAACAGAAGAAGCCCAAGAAGCAGAAGGAGAACCTGAAGCAGAAGGACAAGCAGAAGCAGCAGAAGCTGGAAAAGCAGAAGCAGAAGAAACAGAACAAGGAGAAGAAGCAGAAGCAGAACGAGAAGCAGAAGAAGAAGAAGAAGGAGAAAGAGAAAAATTAGGAGTAGGAGGAGCAGAAGGAGAATCAGAAGCAGAAAGAGAAGCAGAAGGAGAAGCAGAAGGAGAAACAGAAGAAGCAGAAGTAGGAGAAGCAGAAGCAGAAGCAGAATGAGAAGCACAAGAAGGAGAAATTGAAGGAGAAGGAGAATGAGACGGAGAAGCAGAAAGAGAAGTAGGAGAAGCAGAAGAAGAAGCAGGAGAAGCAGAAGCAGAAGAAACAGAAGAAGGAGAAGAGCAGAAGCAGAAGCAGACGGAGAAGCAGAAGCAAAAGGAGAAGCAGAAGAAGCAGAAGCTGAAGCAGAAGAAGAAGAAACAGAAAAAGCAGAAGAAGCAGAAGAAGAAGAAGCAGGAGAAGCAGAAGAAGAAGAAGAAGGAGAAGGAGAAAGAGAAGGATTAGGAGTAGGAGAAACAGAAGGATAAGCAGAATCAGAAAGAGAAGGAGAATGAGAAGGAGAAGCAGGAGAAGCAGAAGAAGCAGAAGCAGGAGAAGCAGAAGCGGAATGAAAAGCAGAAGAAGGAGAAATTGAAACAGAAGAAGATGCAGAAGGAGAAGCAGAAGCAGTAGTAGAAGCAGAAGAAGGAGAAGCAAAAAGAGAAACAGAAGGAGAAGCAGAAGCAGGAGAAGCAGAAGCAGAAGAAATAGAAGAAGTAGAAGAAGCAGAAGCAGAAAGAGAAGCAGAAACAGAAGGAGAA
>NW_012291113.1:0-1627 GCF_000151885.1 Dipodomys ordii | reverse complement strand
TGAAACAGCGGGACACAACGGGACACAGCAGGGGGACACAGCGAGGACACCACGGAACACAGCGGGACACAGTGGGAAACAGAGGTGAACCTGCGGGGACACAGCGGGACACAGTGGGGGACAAAATGCGAAACAGCGGGGGACACAGTGGGACACAGTGGGGGACAGAGTGTGGGACACAGCGAGACACAGCGGGGACAAAGCTGGACACAGCGGGGTACACAGAGGGAAACAGCGGGGACACAGTGGGGAAACAGCGTGACACAGCAGGACACAGCGGGAAACAGCCGGGGACACAGCGAGGACACAGCGGCACAGAACGGGGGACACAGCAAGGACACAGTGGGACACAGCGGGGGACACAGCGAGACATAGCGGGGGACACAGCGGGGGACACAGAGGGACACAGCGGGGGACACAGGGACGACACAGCGGGACACAGCGGGGGACATAGCGAGGACACATTGGGACACAGCGGGGACACAGCGGGACTCAGCGGGGCACAGCAGTACACAGCGGGACACACCGGGACACAGCGGGGACACAGCAGGGACACAGCGGGGGACACAGCGGGACACAGCGGGGGACACAGGGAGGACACAGCGGGACCCAGGTGAACCCAGCGTCGATATGGCAGGGACACAGCAGGACACAGTGGGGAAAAAAGCGAGGACACAGCGGAACACAGCGTGGGACACAGCGAGGACACAGCGAGGACACAGCGGGACACAGCGGGGACACAGCCGTAGACACAGCGGGACACAGTGGCGGACACAGCGGGACACAGCGGGGAACACAGCGAGGACACAGCGGGACCCAGGGTGACACAGCGTCGATACAGCGGGGACACAGCGTTACACAGCGTGGTACACAGCTGTGAACACAACGGGACACAGTGGGGGCACAGCGGGACACAGCGGGACACAGTGGGACGCAGCAGGGACAAAGCTTGAGACACAGCGGGGTACAGAGCGGGAGACAGCGGGGGACACAGCGAGGACACAGCGGTACACAGCGCTGACACTGCGGGGCACACAGCGGTACACAGCTGGGAACACAGCGGGGGACACAGCGGGACACAGAGGGACACAGCGGGGGACACAGGGGGGACACAGCGGGACACAGTGGGTGACATAGCGAGGACACATTGGGACACAGCAGGGACACAGCAGGACGCAGCGGGGGACACAGCAGTACCCATCGGGACACAGCGGGACACAGCGAGGGACGCAGAGGGGTACACAGCGGGATAAAGCGGGGAACACAGCGAGGACACAACGGGATCAAGCGGGACACAGCGTCGATACAGCGGGAACACAGCGGGACACAGCGGGGTACACAGATGGAGACACAGCGGGACACAGCGGGGGACACAGCGGGACACAGCGGGGAACACAGGGAAGACATAGCGGGACCCAGCGGACCCAGCGTCGTTACAGCGGGGACTCAGCGGGACACATCGGGGTGTACAGCTGGGTACACAATGGGACACTGCGGGGTACACAGCGAGGACACAGAGGGACACAGCGGGACACAGCGGGGGCACTGCGGGAACATAGTGGGACACAGCGGGGTACACAGCGGGACACAGCGCTACACAGCTAGGGACACAGCGGGGACAAAGCGG
>NW_012291112.1:0-5509 GCF_000151885.1 Dipodomys ordii | reverse complement strand
TTCAGCGTTCGACAAAGGGAGGACACAGCGGGACCCAGCGGGACCCAGCGTCGATTTTAGCAGGGACACAGCGGGACACATTGGGGTACACAGCTGGGGACACAGCAAGGACACAGCGGGACAAAGCGGGACACAGCGGGGACACTGCGGGAACATAGCAGGACACAGCGGGTACACAGCGGGACACAGCGGGACACAGCTGGGGACACAGCGGGGACACAGCGGGACACGGCGGAACACAGCGGGAGTCAAAGCGGGAGACAGCGGGGGACACAGCGAGGACACAGGGGGACACAGCGGCGACACAGAGAGGACTCACCAGGGGACGCAGCGTGGGACAAAGTGGGACACCACGGGACACAGTGTTACACAGCGGGACACAGCGGGGACACTGCGGGACACAGAAGGAGAAAGCGGGGGACACAGAGGGACACAGCGGGCCACAGCGGGGCACACAGCGGGGGACAGCGGAGACAGAGAGTGGCCACAGCGAGACAAAGCGGTGACACAGCTGGACACAGCGGGGTACACAGCGTGACACAGCGGGCACACAGCGGGGACACAGCGGGACACAGCGGGACACAGCGGGGACACAGTGGGACACAGCGGGACACAGCAGGCACACATTGGGGACACAGCGGGACTCAGCGGGACACAGCGGGGACAGAGAGGGACATAGCCGGACACAGCGGGACACAGCGGGGGACACAGCGGGACACAGTGGGGGACCAAGTGAGGACACAGCGGGACACAGCAGGGACACAGCAAGGACACAGCGGGACAGCGGGGGACACAGCGGGACACAGCGAAGGACATAGCCGGACATGCGGGACACAGCGGGGGACACAGCGGGACACAGTGGGGGACTCAGTGATGACACAGCAGGGGACACAGCAAGGACACAGCGGGTGGCACAGCAGGGGACACAGCGGGACACAGCGGGGAACACAGCGAGGACACAGCGGGACACAGTGGGACAGAGCGTCGATACAGCGGGGACACATCGTTACACAGCGTGGTACACAGTTGTGGACACAACGGGACACAGTGGGGGCACAGCCGGACACAGCGGGACACAGTGGGACACAGCAGGGACAAAGCGTGAGACACAGCATGGGACAGAGAGGGAGACAGCAGGGGACACAGCGAGGAAACAGCGGGACACAGCGGTGACACAGTGCGGACTCAGCGGGGGACACAGCAGGACACAGTGGGGGACACAGCAGGACACAGCGGGGGACACTGCGGGACACAGTGTAAGACAGAGCGTGGGACACAGCGAGACACAGCGGGGACAAAGCTGGACACAGCGAGGTACACAGAGGGACACAGCGGGGAAACAGCGTGACACAAAAGGACACAGCGCGACACAGCGGGGGACACAGCGAGGACACAGCGGCACACAGTGGGGGACACAGCAAGGACAGAGCGGGACCCAGCGGGGGACACAGCGGGATATAGCGGGGGACACAGCGGGGGACACAGCGGGACACAGCGGGACACAGCGGGGGACACAGGAAGGACACAGCGGTACACAGCGGGGGACAGAGCGAGGACACATTGGGACACAGCGGGGACACAGCGGGACTCAGCGGGTGACGCAGCAGTACACAGCGGGACACAGCGGGACACATCGCGGACACAGCAGGAACACAGCGGAGGACACAGCGAGACACAGCGGGGGACACAGAGGGGTACACAGCGGGACACAGTGAGGAAAAAAGCGAGGCCACAGCAGAACACAGCGTGGGACACAGCGAGGACACAGCGGGACACAGCGGCGACAAAGCAGTAGACACAGTGGGACACACTGGCGGACACGGCGGGACATAGCTGGGGACACAGGGAGGACACAGTGGGACCCAGTGGGACCCAGCGTCGATACAGCGGGGACACAGCGGGACACAGCGAGGTACACAGCTGGGGAAACAACGGGACACAGCGGGGGACACAGCGAGGACACAGCGGGACACAGGGAACACTGCGGGAACATAGCGAGACACAGCGGGGGACACAGCGGAACACAGCGGGACACAGCTGGGGACATAGCGGGGATACAGCGGGGGACACAGGAGGGACACAGCGTGACACAGCGGAACAAAGCGGGGGACAAAGCCGGAGACAGCGGGGGACACAGCGAGGACACAGCGGGAAACAGCGGGACACAGCGGGGAAAAAGCAGTAGACACAGCGGAACACAGTGGCAGACACGGCGGGACATAGGTGGGGACACAGGGAGGACACAGCGGGACCCAGTGGGACCCAGCGTCGATACAGCGTGGACACAGCGGGACACAGCGAGGTACACAGCTGGGGACACAACGGGACACAGCGGGGGACACAGCGAGGACACAGCGGGACACAGCGGGACACTGCGGGAACATAGCAGGACACAGCGGGGTACACAGCGGGACACAGCGGGACACAGCTGGGGACATAGCGGGGACACAGCGCAACACAGCGGGGGAAACAGAGAGGACATAGCGTGACACAGCGGGGACACAGCGGGGGACAAAGCGGGAGACAACGGGTGACACAGCGAGGACACAGCAGGACACAGCGGCCACAAAGAGGGGACTCAGCGGTGGACACAGCGGGGGACAAAGAGGGACACCACAGGACACAGTGTGACAGTGGGACACAGCGGGACACTGCGGGGACACAGCAGGACAAAGCGGGGGACACAGCGGGACACAGCGGGCACACAGCGGGGACACAGCGGGACACAGCGGGACACAGCGGGACACAGCGGGGACAGAGCGGGACACAGTCGGACACAGCGGGATACAGCGGGGGACACAGCGGGAGACAAAGAGGGACACCACGGAACACAGCGAGACACAGCGGGAAACAGCAGTGATACTGTGTGGACACAGTGGGACACAGCGGGGGACACAGCGGGACACAGAGGCAGACAGAGCGGGACACAGTGGGGGACAGAGCGTGGGACACAGCGAGACACAGCGGGGACAAAGCTGGTCACAGCGGGGTACACAGAGGGACACAGCGGGGACGCAGTGGGGAAACAGCGTGACACAGCAGGACACAGCGGGACACAGCGGGGGACACAGCAATGACACAGCGGCACACAGCATGGGACACAGCAAGGACACAGTGGGACACAGCGGGGGACACAGCGGGACATAGCGGGGGACACAGCGGGGAACACAGCGGGACACAGCGGGACACCGCGGGGAAACAGGGAGGACACAGCGGGACACAGGGGGGGACAGAGCGAGGACACATTGGGACACATTGGGACACAGCGTGATTCAGCGGGGGACACAGCAGTATACAGCGGGACAAAGCGGGACACAGCGGGGACACAGCAGAGACACAGCGGGGGACAGAGCGGTACACAGCGGGGGACACAGGGATGACAGACCAGGACCCAGCGGGACCCCGCGTGGATACAGCAGGGACCCAGCTGGACCCAGCGGGACACTGCGGGGACACAGCAGTAGACACAGCGGGACACAGCGTTGGACAAAGGGAGGACACAGCGGGACCCAGCGAGACCCAGCGTCGATACAGCAGGGACACATCAGGACACAGTGGGGTACACAGCTGGGGACACAGCAAGGACACAGCGGGACACAGCGGGACACAGCGGGGACACTGCGGGAACATAGCAGGACACAGCGGGGTACACAGCGGGACACAGCGGGACAGAGCTGGGGACACAGCGGGGACACAGCGGGACACAGCGGAACACAGCGGGAGTCAAAGCGGGAGACAGCGGGGGACACAGCGAGGACACAGGGGGACACAGCGGCGACACAGAGAGGACTCACCGGGGGACACAGCGTGGGACAAAGTGGGACACCACGGGACACAGTGTTACACAGCGGGACACAGCGGGGACACTGCGGGACACAGAAGGAGAAAGCGGGGGACACAGCAGGACACAGCGGGACACAGCGGGGCACACAGCGGGGGACAGCGGAGACAGAGAGTGGCCACAGCGAGACAAAGCGGTGACACAGCTGGACACAGCGGGGTACACAGTGGGACACAGCGGGCACACAGCAGGCACACAGCGGGGACACAGCGGGACACAGCGGGACACAGCGGGGACAGAGAGGGACATAGCCGGACACAGCGGGACACAGCGGGGTACACAACGGGACACAGTGGGGGACCCAGTGAGGACACAGCGGGACACAGCAGGGACACAGCAAGGACACAGCGGAGGACACAGCAGGGGACACAGCGGGACACAGTGGGGACACAGTGGGACACAGCGGGACACAACAGGCACACAGCGGTGACACAGCGGCACACAGCGGGACACAGCGGGGACAGAGAAGGACATAGCCGGACATGCGGGACACAGCGGGGGACACAGCGGGACACAGTGGGGCACCCAGTGAGGACACAGCGGGACACAGCATGGGACACAGCAAGGACACAGCGGGGGACACAGCAGAGGACACAGCCTGACACAGCGGGGAACACAGCGAGGACACAGCAGGACACAGTGGGACAGAGCGTCGATACAGCGGGGACACAGCGTTACACAGCGTGGTACACAGTTGTGGACACAACGGGACACAGTGGGGGCACAGCCGGACACAGCGGGACACAGTGGGACACAGCAGGGACAAAGCATGAGACACAGCGGGGGACAGAGAGGGAGACAGCAGGGGACACAGCGAGGAAACAGCGGGACACAGCGGTGACACAGCGGGGACTCAGCGGGGGACACAGCGGGACACAGCGGGGGACACAGCAGACACAGCCTGGACACAGCGGGACACAGCGGGACACAGCGGGGGACACAGCGGGACACAGCGGGGGACACATGGAGGACTCAGCGGGACAAAGCGGGGACACAGCGGCGACTCACCGGGGGACACAGCGGGGGACAAAGCGGGACACCACAGAACACAGTGGGAAACAGCGGGACACAGCGGGGAAACTTCGGGGACACAGGGGGACAAAGCGTGGGACACATAGGGACACAGCGGGGGACACAGTGGGGGACACAGCGGGACACAGCGGGGAACAAAGCGAGGACACAGCGGGACCCAGCGGTACACAGCGTCGATACAGCGGGGACACAGCTTTACACAGCGTGGTACACAGCTGTGAACACAACGGGACACAGTGGGGGCACAGCGAGACACAGCGGGACACAGCGAGGACACGGCGGGACACAGCGCTGACACTGCGGGGGACACAGCGGGGGACACAGCGGGGGACACAGCCGGACACAGCGGGACACAGCGGGGGACAAAGGGGGGACACAGCGGGACCCAGCGCGGGACACAGCGAGGACACATTGGGACACAATGGGGACACAGCGGGACTCAGCAGGGGACACAGTAGTACACAGCGGGACACAGCGGGACATAGCGGGGGACACAGAGGAGTAAACAGCGGGACACTGCGGGGAACACAGCGAGGACACAGCGGGACCAAGCGGGACACAGCGTCGATACAGCGGGGACACAGCGGGACACAGCGGGGTACACAGCTGGGTACACAACGGGACACAGCGGGGGAC
>NW_012291111.1:0-1278 GCF_000151885.1 Dipodomys ordii | reverse complement strand
TAGAAGAAGAAGTTGGTGGAGGTGGTGGTGGTGGTGGAGGAGGAGGAGGAGGAGGAGGCGGGCGGCGGCGGCGGCTGAGTAATAGGGTTTTATCCTTGACGCACGCCAATCCCATTTATGGAGACTGACAATGTTAGGAGAAACTGGGCTTTGTTCTTCAGAGCAAATCTCCTTCAATACCTGCCTGACCCTCAGAGTGATGGTCCGTTCAGCGTGGCTGAGTATCATCGGCTGCCTCAGGACAAGGTGGGTGGGAGATTCCCGTCCACAAGAGAGACCAGTCCCTTCTTATGCAGAAGCACCAGGGACAGCTGCATTTCAATTATGTCATCTTTATAAGTGAAAGCCACTTGTAACAACAACAACAACATAATAATAATGCCATTATTCCTGAGCCAGAAACTGGACCTTTAGGGCTTCCGTTTTGTCATCTGTAAAACTGGGGTGTTGGAGAGAGCAGAGCAAAATGTCTCTGAGATCTCTTCCCAGCTTCCAGCTTCTTGAGCGTTCCAATCGGGAATAAGGAAGTCATGGCGGTAATTTGGAATCTGACCAAAATGTACTCACCTAGCGAGGTGCAATCCAAGGCTTTTTCCAAACACCTGACCAGAGCTTCGACGTCACTGTCCTGTCAAAACAGCAGAGGGACATTAGTTCTATTTGGTAGGGGAGTTTTTAAAGACATGGAAACTTCTTTGTGCTACAGGCAGCCAATATGGAATTCTGGTTGCAAAATTACTACTAGTACTACTATTCTCCTGTGCTGGTCCTGGGGCTTGAACTCAGGGCATGGGTGCTGTCCTTGAGTTTTTTTGCACAAGGCTAGCCCTCTACCACTTGAGCCATGGCACTACTACTGGTTCATTGGAGAGAAGAGTCTCTCAGGGACTTTCCTGCCCAGGCTGGCTTCAAACCAAGATCCTCAGATCTCAGCCTCCTGAGTAGCTAGGATGACAGTTGTGAGCCATTGGTACCCGGCAAGCAGAATTTTTTTTTTTTTTTGTCAGTCGTGGGGCTTGAACTCTGGGCCTGGGCGCTGTCCCTCAGCTCTTCAGCTCAAGGCGAGCGCTCTACCACTTGAACTACAGCGCCACTTCCAGTTTTCTGGTGGTTTATTGGAGATAGGAGTCTCACGGTCTCTCCTGCCCGGGCTGGCTTTGAACCGCGATCCTCAGATCTCAGCCTCCTGAGTAGCTAGGATTATAGGTGTGAGCCACCAGTGCCCGGAGCAGAATTTTTTTTTAATAGAGGGCTCATAAAAGAAATCTGGCAGAATTG
>NW_012291110.1:0-4512 GCF_000151885.1 Dipodomys ordii | reverse complement strand
TCCTCGCTTTGTCACCGCTGTGTCCCGCTGGGTCCCCACTATGTCCCGCTTTGTCCCTGCTGTGTCCCCGATATGTCCCCGCTGTGTCCCCCGCTGTGTCCCACTGTATCCCCCTTGTGTCCCGCTGTGTCCTGCGCTCTTTCCCGCTGTGTCACCCGCTGTGTCCCACTGTTTCTCCCTTGTGTCCCGCTGTGTCCCCCGCTGTGTCCCGCTGTGTCACCCGCTGTGTGCTCGCTGTGTCCCCGCTGTGTCCCCCTGTGTCCCCGATGTGTCCACTCTGTGTCCCTCTGTGTCCCCGCTGTGTCCCTGCTGTTTCCCCGCTGTGTCCCCTGCTTGTCCCGCTGGGTGCCCCACCGGGTCCCCCGCTGGGTCCTGCTGCTTGCCCCGCTGTGTCCCCCGCTGTGTTCCCCGCTGTGTCCCGCTGTGTCCCCGCTCTATCGCCGCTGTGTCCCGCTGTGTCGAGCTGTGTCCCGTTTTGTCCCACTGTGTCCCACTGTGTCCCTGCTTTGTCCCCGCTGTGTCTCGCTGTGTCCCTTTGTGTCCTCACTGTGTCCCCGCTGTTTCCTGCTGTGTCCCGCTGTGTCCCGCGCTGTGTCCCCGCTGTCCCCTGCTGTGTCCCGCTGAATCCCCGCTGTCCCCCGGTGTGTCCCCGCTGTCCCCCGCTGTGTCCCCCATTATTTCCCCGCTGTGACCCGCTGTGTCCATGCTGTGTCCCCAGCTGTGTCCCACTGTGTCCCGCTGTGTCCCCCGCTGTGTTCCCGGCTGTGTCCCGCTGTGTCCAGCTTTGTCCTCACTATGTCCCTGCTGTGTCCCCCGCTGTGTCCCGCTGTATCCCGATGTGTCCCGTTTTGTCCCCCGCTGTGTCCCGCTGTTTCCCACTGTGCCCCTGCTGTGTCCCCGCTGTGTCCCGCTGTGTCCCGCTGTGTCCCCCGCTGGTTCCCCCGCTGTGTTCCCCGCTGTGTCCCAGCTGTGTCCCCATATGTCCCACTGTGTCCACTACAGTGTCCCCAGCTGTATCCTGCTGTGTACCCCACTGTGTCCCGCTGTGTCACCCACTGTGTCACCCGCTGTGTCTCCGCTGTGTGCTGCTGTGTCCCGCTGTGTCCTCGATGTGTTCCACTGTGTACCCCGCTGTGTCCCGCTGTGTCACTCGCTGTGTCAGCCGCTGTGTCCCCCGATTTGTTCCGCTTTGTCCTGCTGTGTCCCCGCTGTGTCCCGATATGTCCCGCTGTGTCTGCTACAGTGTCCCAAGCTGTGTCCCGCTGTGTACACCGCTGTCCCGCTGTTTCCCCGGCTGTGTCCCCGCTGTGTCCCGCTGTGTCCACGATGTTTCGTGCTGTGTCCTGCTGTGTCCGGCTGTGTCCCCGCTGTCCCCAGCTGTGTCCCCTGCTGTGTCCCCACTGTATCCAGCTGTGTCCCGTTTTGTCCCGCTGTGTCCCGCTCTGTCACCTCTTTGTCCCCCGATTTGACCCGCTGTGTCCTGCTGTGTCCCGCTGTGTCCCGTTGTGTCCTCGCTGTGTCCCCGCTGTGTCCTGCTGTGTCCACTATGTCCCCTGCTGTGTCCCCTGCTGTGTCCCATGCTGTGTCCCGCTGTGTCCCTGCTGTGTCACCGCTGTGTCCCGCTCTGTCCTCGCTTTGTCCCCGCTGTGTCCCGCTGGGTCCACACTGTGTCCCCGCTGTGTCCCCGATATGTCCGCGCTGTGTCCCCCGCTGTGTCCCACTGTTTCCCCCTTGTGTCCTGCTGTGTCCCCCTTTATGTCCCGCTGTGTCATCTGCTGTGTCCCACTGTTTCTCCCTTGTGTCCCGCTGTGTCCCCCGCTGTGTCCCACTGTGTCACCCGCTGTGTGCTCGCTGTGTCCCCGCTGTGTCCCCCTGTGTCCCCGCTGTGTCCACTCTGTGTCCCTCTGTGTCCCCGCTGTGTCCCAGCTGTTTCCCCGCTGTATCCCCCGCTCTGTCCCACTGGGTGCCCCGCCGGTTCCCCCGCTGGGTCCCCCGCTGGGTCCCCTGCTTTGTCCCGCTGCTTGCCCCACTGTGTCCCCCGCTGTGTTCCCCGCCGTGTCCCGCTGTGTCCCGCTGTGCCCCCCGCTGTGTCCCCGCTCTATCGCCGCTGTGTCCAGCAGTGTCCCCCACTGTGTCCCCACTGTGTCCTGCTGAGTACTCCGCTGTGTCCACACTGTGTCCCCGCTATGTTCCGCTGTGTCCCGTGGTGTCTGATTTTGTGCCCCGCTGTGTCCCCACTGTGTCCCACTGTGTCCTGCTGTGTCCCCCGCTATGTCCCCCTGTGTCACCCGCTGTGTCCCACTGTTTCTCCCTTGTGTCCGCTGTTTCCCCTGCTGTGGCCCCCGCGGTGTACCGCTGTGTCCCTATGTGTCCTCGCTCTGTCCCTGCTTTGTCCTGCTGTGTCCCTCTGTGTCCCGGCTGTCCCCAACAGTGTCCCCGCTCTGTGTCCCCGCTGTGTCCCACTGTGTCCCACAGTGTCCCCCTATGTCCACGCTGTGTCCTTGCTGTATCCCCCGCTGTGTCCCACTGTGTCCCCCGCTGTGCCCCGCTGTGTCCCCGCTGTGTCCTCCTGTGTCCTGCTGTGTCCTCGCTGTGACCCCCGCTGTGTCCCGCTGTGTCCCCATGTGTTCCCGCTGTGTCCTGCTTTTTCGGCCTCTGTGTCCCCTGCTGTGTCCTGCTATGTGGCCGCTGTGTCCCGCTGTGTCCCCGGTGTGTCCCCCACTGTGTCCCCACTATGTCCTGCTGTGTACCCCGCTGTGTCCACACTGTGTCCCCGCTATGTTCCGCTGTGTCCCGTGGTGTCTGATTTTGTGCCCCCTGTGTCCCCACTGTGTACCGCTGTGTCCCCCGCTGTGTCCCGCTGTGTCACCCGCTTTGTACCCTGCTGTGTCCCGCTGTGTCCCCCGCTGTGTCCCGCTGTGTCCCCCGCTGTGTCCCGTTGTGTACCGCTGTGTCCACGCTGTGTCCCCGCTGTGTCCCGCTGTGTTCCACTGTTTCCCCGCTGTGTCCCAGCTTTGTCTCCCTGCTGTCCCCCGCTGTGTCTCCTCTGTGACCCGCTGTGTAGCGCTGTGTCCCGCTGTGTCCTCGCTGTGTCCCCGCTGTTTCCCACTGTGTCCTGCTGTGTCCAGCTGTGTCCCCGCTGTCCCCCGTTGTGTCCCCCGCTGTGTCCCCGCTGTATCAAGCTGTGTCCCGTTTTGTCCCGCTATGTCCCGCTTTGTCCCCGCTTTGTCCCCGCTGTGTCCCGCTGTGTCCCGTTGTGTCTTCACTGTGTCCCCGCTGTGTCCTGCTGTGTCCTTCCGTGTCCACACTGTCCCCTGCTGGGTCCCCTGCTGTGTCCCACGCTGTGTCCCGCTGTGTCCCCGCTGTGTCAACGCGGTGTCCCGCTCTGTCCTCGCTTTGTCCCCGCTGTGTCCCGTTGGGTCCCCACTGTGTCCCGCTCTGTCCCCGCTGTGTTCCCGCTATGTCCCCGCTTTGTCCCCCGCTGTGTCCCACTGTTTCCCCATTGTGTCTCGCTGTGTCCCCAGCTATGTCCCGCTGTGTCAACCGCTGTGTCCCTGCTGTGTCCCCCACTGTGTCCCCGCTGTGTCCTGCTGTGTACCCCGCTGTGTCCACACTGTGTCCCCGCTATGTTTCGCTGTGTCCCGTGGTGTCTGATTTTGTGCCCCGCTGTGTCCCCACTGTGTCCCACTGTGTCCCGCTGTGTCCCCCGCTGTGTTCCGCTGTGTCACCCGCTTTGTCCCCTGCTGTGTCCGCTGTGTCCCCCGCTGTGTCCCGCTGTGTCACCCGCTTTGTCGCCTGCTGTTTCCCGCTGTGTCCCCCACTGTGTCTCGTTGTGTACCGCTGTGTCTACGCTGTGTCCCCGCTGTGTCCCGCTGTGTTCCGCTGTTTCCCCGCTATATCCACGCTGTGTCTCCCTGCTGTCCCATGCTGTGTCCCCTCTGTGACCCGTTGTGTCACGCTGTGTCCCGCTGTGTCCGCGCTTTGTCCCCGCTGTTTCCCGCTGTGTCCTGCTGTGTCCAGCTTTGTCCCCGCTGTCCCCCGCTGTGTCCCCAGCTGTGTCCCCACTGTATCCAGCTGTGTCCCATTTTTTCCCGCTATGTCCCGCTTTGTCCCCGCTGTGTCCCGCTGTGTCCCGCTGTGTCCCGTTGTGTCTTCGCTGTGTCCCCGCTGTGTCCTGCTGTGTCCTTCTGTGTCCCCACTGTCCCGTGTTGTGTCCCCTGCTGTGTCCCACGCTGTGTCCCGCTGTGTCCCCACTGTGTCAACGCTGTGTCCCGCTCTGTCCTAACTTTGTCCCCGCTGTGTCCCGCTGGGTCCCCACTGTGTCCCGCTCTGTCCCCGCTGTGTCCCCGCTATGTCCCCGCTTTGTCCCCCGCTGTGTCCCACTGTTTCCCCCTTGTGTCTCGCTGTGTCCCCCGCTATGTCCCGCTGTGTCACCCGCGGTGTCCCACTGTTTCTCCCTTGTGTCCCGGCTTGCACCCCGCTGTGTCCCGCTGTGTCACCCGCTGTGTGCTC